>NW_022590573.1:4157-12203 GCF_004348235.1 Phoca vitulina | reverse complement strand
AGGTTGTGGAGAAAGGGGAACCCTCTTACACTGTTGGTGGGAATGCACGTTGGTACAACCACTTTGGAAAACAGTGTGGAGGTGCCTCAAAAAATTAAAAATGGAGCTACTCTATGACCCAGCAATTGCACAACTGGGTATTTACCCCAAAGACACAGATGTAGTGAAAAGAAGGGCCATATGCACCCCAATGTTTATAGCAGCAATGTCCGCAATAGCCAAACTGTGGAAAGAGCCGAGATGTCCTTCAACAGATGAATGGATAAAGAAGATGTGGTCCATATATACAATGGAATATTACTCAGCCATCAGAAAGGATGAATACCCAACTTTTACATCAACATGGACGGGACTGGAGGAGATTATGCTAAGTGAAATAAGTCAAGCAGAGAAAGTCAATTATCATATGGTTTCACTTATTTGTGGAACATAAGGAATAGCATGGAGGACATTAGGAGAAGGAAGGGAAAAACGAAGGGGGTGGAAATCAGAGGCAGAGATGAACCATGAAAGACTACAGACTCCAAGAAACAAACTGAGGGTTTTAGAGGGGAGGGGGATGGGGGGATGGGTTAGCCCGGTGATGGGTATTAAGGAGGGCACGTACTGCATGTAGCACTGGGTGTTATAAGAAAACAGTGAATCATGGAATACTACATCAAAAAGTAATGATATACTGTATGGTGACTGACATAACATAATAAAATTAAATTAAATTAAAAAAAAAAAGTGACTGACTCTTGGTTTTGGATCCAGTCATGATTTCATGGGTCATGGGATCAAGCCCCACCTCAGGCTCTGCACTCAATGGGGAGTCTGCTTGAAGATTCTCTCCCTCTGCCCCTCCCCCCATTCACTCTTGCTCTCTCTCTCTCTCTCTCTCAAATAAATAAAATAAAATAAAATCTGTTGGCTCAATAATAGTGTGTGAATTGTAACATATATAATTTATCAAGCACTATCAGTGAAGCAACAAACTAGGTGCTTTAAATACATCAACTATTTTACTCTTAAAAAAACTCTATGCCTCAACCAAGTACATTTAGAGGTATGTTCCATATCTCAACATAATAAAGGCCTTATATGAAAAATCCACGGCAAACATCACATTCAATTTTTCCCCTAAGGTCAGGAATAAGACAAGGATGTCCACTCTCACCACTTCTTTTCAACATGAACTGGAAGTCCTAGCCACAGCAATCAGACAACAAAAAGAAACAAAAGGCATCCAAATTGGTAAGGAAGAAGTAGAACTTTCACTATTTACAGATGACATTATATTACATAGAGAAAAACCTATAAAGACTCCACCAAAAAATTACTAGAACTAGATAAATGAATTCAGTGTGAAGTCACAGGATACAAAATCAGTGTGCAGAAATCTGCTGCATTTTTATACACTAATAATGAAGCAACAGAAAGAGAAATTAAGAGAATAATCCCATTTACAATTGTATTAAAAATAATAAAACATCTAGGAATAAACTTAACCAAGGATGTGAAAAACCTGTACTCTAAAAACTATAAAACACTGATGAAAGAAATTGAAGAAGATACAAAGAAATGGAAAGACATTCCATGCTCAAGGATTGGAACAACAAATGTTAAAATGTCCATACTACCCAAAGCAATCTACACATTTAAGGCAATCCCTATCAAAATACCAAAAGCATTTTTCACAGAACTAGAACAAACAACCCTAAAGTTTGTATGAAGTAGCCAAAGCAATCTTGAAAAAGAAAAACTGGAGGTATCACAATTCCAGATTTAGAGTTATATTACAAAGCTGTAGTAATAAAAACAGAATGGTACTGCAACAAAAATAGATCAACACTGAACAATGGAACAGAAAAGAAAACCCAGAAATAAACCCACATTTATATGGTCACAATTAATCTTTGACAACAGAGGAAAGAATATGCAATGGGAAAAAGTCTCTTCAACAAATGGTATTGGGAAAACTGGGCTGCTATATGCAGAAGACCGAAACTGGACCACTTTCTTACACCATACACAAAAATATACACAAAATGGATTAAAGACCTAAATGTGAGACCTGAAACCATAAAAATCTTTGAAGAGAGCATACACAGGCAGTAATTTCTCTGACATTGGCCATAGCAACATTTTTCTAGATATGTCTCCTCGGGCAAGGGAAATAAAAGCAAAAGCAAACTTTTGGGGACCACATCAAAATAAAAAGTTTCTGCACAGCAAAGGAAACAATCAACAAACTTAAAAAGCACCTTATGAAATGGAAGAAGATATTTGCAAATGACATATCCAATAAAGGGTCTGTACCCAAAATATATAAAGAACTTATACAACTCAATACCCAAAAACCAAATAATCCAATTTAAAAAATGGGCAGAAGACATGACCAGATAGTTCTCCAAAGACAAACAGATGGACAACAAACACATGGAAAGATGCTCGATATCACTCATCATCAGGGAAATATGAATCAAAACTACAATGAAATACCACCTCACACCTGTCAGAATGGCTAAAATCAAAAACACAAGAAACAACAAGTATTGGCAAGGATATGAAGAAAAAGGAACTCTCATGCACTGCTGGTGGGAATGCAAACTGGTGCAGCCACTGTGGAAAACAGTATGGAGGGTCCTCAAAAAGTTAAAAAATAGAACTACTCTAGGATCCAGCAATCACGCTACTCAGTATTTACCTAAAAAATAATATAAAAACACTAATCCAAAGGCATGCACCCCTATGTTTACAGCAGCATTATTTAAGATAGCCAAATTATGGAAGCAACCCAAGTGTCCATCAATAGATGAATGGATAAAGAAGATGTGGTATATATACACACATATAAATATGATGGAGTATTATTCAGCCATAAAAAAGAATGAAATCTTGCCATGTGGATGATCTACAGAGTATAATGCTAGGTGAAATAAGTCAGAGAAAGACAAATACCATACAATTTCACTCATAAGTGGAATTTAAGAAACAAAATAAACAAGCAAAGGGCAAAAAAAATAAAAATAAAAAGACAAACTAAGAAACACGCCCTTAACTATAGAGAAAAAACTGATGGTTATGGGGGGGGGGGGGCATGGGGGAAATATGGGGGGAGTTAAGATACACTTCTCATGATGAGCACTGAGTAATGTATAGAATTGCTGAATCACTATATTATATACACCTTAAACTAATGTAACACTGTACACTAACAATACTGGAATTTAAATAAAAAATCAAACTATGGCATAGATATTTTCCCATTTTACAAATGAGGACATTAACACACTGAGATCACATAAGTATCAAAGCCCAGTGTCTTTCTACAACACTTTAAAATCTTAAATTAAGTTAAAAAAAAGTCTTTCCTGTCACTCTTCAGTTTAATCATACCTGGTAACACACACCTAAGAAATCAGTGAACTACATTAACTCAGCAACATCATCATCATGATACCATGACAAAACAAGTGGAGACAAGCCACCCAAGACAAATGATAGCAGGAATTCCACCAGGGAATTTTGTGGCCTCTGGCTTCTCTCGTACTTGTGTTTGGAATGTGAGTAATGTCAAAGGAAAACAGGCCAGTTATAAGCTTGCCTTTTTACAAGTGAACAAGTAGTGCACTACACCCTAAGCACTTAGCCAGATTTTGAGATGAGTGTTAGTCATTAAGCTAGTAGTGGAAAATGTGTAGGAGGATTTTCTTTAACTTGCTTCTCTGCCAATCCAGAATGAGAAGAGAAAAAAACTATATAAAGCAAGATGCTGAAAGATGGTTTGGGCCAAAAATTTTTTTTTAAATAAAACAATAAATACTGACTATATTTCTGTACTGCTAAGCAGTGTTTAGTCATTTATGATCCTGCTAGTGGAATGTAATTTTTATACAGAGTGATTATTTCCTGAGTCAGGGGTACCTATGTTTTGATTTTCTATCCTTACTATATAGTAAGTTGCCCATTGAGAGAAGTTGTTTAAATAATGAACTGATTTCACTTACTTTAGAAAACAAACAAAGTCCAAATCCCCACTTGACAATAATCATTATTGGCTACTGGTGAACATTATTCCAGATATTTCTCTATATATGTATATAGATAAATGGGTCTATAAAGCAAGAGCATTTTTAGTCAGAATAGTGTCTGATATGGTATTTAGCAAAAATGATCAAAATTACTTTTTCTTTATTTCAGTCTCCTTAAAAAACTGAAGTGAAACAATAAGAATTGTTCAACTTAAGTTAAATATTTACTTATCTATAACAATCAATATTAGACCCTAAAAGATGTCTCTCAAGATCATCAAGTACAATGAAGCCTCTGTGCTTATTTTATAAATGCTGCCAAATACATCTCTCTCTTATCTTCAAAAATTCCCCAATGGACTTAATAATGACAGCCTCATCCCTTTACTCCCTCCTTGACCATTCTAAAGCAGATTTCCTTAAGCTGGTGTCCGAAGACTCCCTCAAAAGAATAGAAATCAGGAGGGATGCCTGGGTGGCTCAGTCGGTTAATCCTCTACCTTTGGCTCAGGTCATGATCTCAGGATCCTGGGATCAAATCCCCCATCAGGTTCCTTGCTTGGCAGGGAGCCTGCTTCTCCCTCTGCCTGCCATTCTCCCTGCTTGTGCTCTCTCTCACTAATAAATAAATAAATAAAATCTTTAAAAAGAAAAAAATAGAAATCAGGAGTTTGTGAATGCGTAAGAAAAAAGCAGATTTTTCAAAACATTTAACTGAAATTTAGAATTCCTCTCAATTATGAACTTAGGTGACAAACCACAGTAATATTAGCATTACTTTTGAGATTGTCACTAATAGAAATCACTTGTATTTCCATATTACTATTCTTACAGATTTTAAAACAGTGTTTATACTCATCACAGCTTCACTAATCAAAGAGCATGTATATTTGCTCAGCACAAATTTATTTTTTATATATTTTCACAATTGTATTTCCATGTAATTGATTTCCCTTATAAACTTAAATGTTTTATGTTATGCCTTTAAAACATATGAGAAGACATCCACAAGCTTCAATTTCCTACAAAGGGGTCTCTGGTATCAAAAAGGTTGAGAATCCTGTTTTGAATGTTTTTGTCAGATCCTCGCTCCCAACTCTCTTCATGTGAATTAGAGGGAACAGGTTAGGCCCTTTCTTAGTTCTGGTAGAAACTGATTAAGAGAAAAGGCACAACAGTCACAATCCTCTAACAGACAAATTCAGCACTCATCATTTCCAAGGATACAGCTTCTTTATTCTCAGGAAAATAAAATCACATTCCACAGATGCCAGATCCCCCTATCACTGGCTTACAGATGGGTTTCCTGCCAGTCAACAAAGGCAGTTGCCAGGACTGCTCCTCTGACATTCTGATAAGCTTGGAGTCATGTTTTCAAAAAGCAGCAACATTCTGAAGGCAAATGATTGCTTCAGGATAGCCTTCTGACACTGCCCATATACAATGAAGTCATTAAATCAATCAGATTTGAATGATAGGGTCAATCTACCTTACTTCAGTCAATAATAAGGCCATTTATCTCCTGCTGCTTTTTTATATCTTAACAGTGGTTCTATTGTGTGGTATTACTACTTCCACAAATTCTTAAAAGTAGAAGTGATGGGTGGAATATATTTCAGGTATAAAAGTATATATATACACATATCTTTTTTGTGCAAGATGGAAATGGCAGTGTGAGTAGTGTAATAACAGGTAAATATCCATATTTCTAGTGTTTATGTCAGCCTTACTTGTTTTCAACTGCAAAACTCAGCATGTATTCCTATGTATTGCATAAACATGAACATATTAAAACAGCAAAATTACCACCTACCCCTACTACACTGTGGGCACATGAAAAATAGAAAATATTTCATATATATACCTAACTAGTAATCAAGGACTAGTAGATTACTTCAAGATTTTTTATTTGACACAAAAGTGCCCTTGGAATCAGTGGGTGTTTTGTTCAAGGAAAAAATAAAAGGCACATAGTTGTGCCCTAGTTTGCAAATGAATTTTTTGTTCCTCACATTACTAATATTTATTGCTGGATTTTGTTTAACAAGCAAAGGCATGCTACTGCCTGTAGTCTTTATAATCCTCGGGAGCCTAAGAATGAAGGGAAGAAAGTTCTAGAAATGGAATTCAGAGCCTGTCCTCCATACACTGTTCTACTAAGTGTACAGGGGTTATTTATACATTAGCAGCCTATTCATTTGTAAAATGGAAGGTACTGCCTTCCTCAAAAAGTTCCTGTGAGTATTAATTAAAATAATATACAAAAAGTGTCTGGCAGAAAGTAGCTGCCTAATAAATGTTAATTCTATTATCTCTTCCCCTCTTTAAATGACACCTCAAGTTATTATAAAGCATAGTGTTCAAGGAAATTTTACTCAAACCCCTTACATGAAAGATTACAAAATAAAATGTCTCTAAGCCCTAGAAAAATGAGGAATGGCTCTATGAAATGGTGAGGACTGTGATAAACCAGAAAACATAACCCTGACTAACACCATACACATTCCAAACATTAAAGACTACTGTATCGGTCAACTAAATCACTGTAAAGGTAACATTCAGTCTGCATGGCAATCCAGCTAAAATTGATGAAGTGCTTATGGAAAAAAAATTTCTTCTCCATAGAAGCTCTTCTTTGGTACGGACAAATCCTAAAGGTTCCTAAACAGGTAGCATAACCCAATGCTGGTCTATTGGTGTCATCATTGTTACCACTATTTTTTTTAAAGATTTTATTTATTTAAAAGATGGCAGAGGAGTAGGGGACCCTATTTCAACTGGCCCCAGAATTGAGCTGGATATCTACCAGACCACTCTGAGCACCCACGAAACCAGCCTGAGAAGTAAGAAGATCTGCATCTCTACAAACAGAATATCACAGGCGGTTGGTTTCGAGGTATGAAGCGGGGACCCCTGATTCCGCGGGCAGATATCAGAGGATAAACGACAGCGGGAGGGTGCCTGGCCATGGGGATCCTACACTGCCGGTGAGCGACAGTCTCGCGCGCTGGGGACCAAGCACAGACTCGCAGACCAGTAGCAGCAGGGAAAGGACTTTAGGGCAGCCCCCGGGGCAGAAACCCGGAGCGGCGGGGGCGCGCAGGCGAACTGGGAGCAGCTGGCGGTTTTAGAAGCACAAAGAGCAGAGACGTGCCCCGACCTGGAGGCAGCACTGGGGGCGCTGCGGAGGGGCGTACAAGCCAGGCTGCTACAGTTTATAGCAGCACGGACAGAAACGGAGATGGTGTGGCCTGGAGAGCTCACTGAAGAACAGGCTGCGATCTCTCTGCTCTGAGGCAGAGGGTTGGAAATAGTCTCTTCGGCTCTGACTCACAGAAGAGACGCAGAAAGCCGCCAGGGAAAGCCACCAGAGAACAAAAGCCCCCAAAACTGATTCCCGCTGAGCCCATCCCCCACCACGGGGGGCAGGGCAACTCCGCCCAAACAGGGTTGCCTGAGTAACAGCACGGCAGGCCCCTCCCCCAGAAAACAGGCTGGGAAAACAAGAGGCCAGTAACCCTAAGGTCCCAAGAAGACAGGTGCATCTTGCTTGGGTTCTGGTCAATAATTTGGACTCTATACATTCCCTCAAACACCCATCAACAGAATGACTAGGAGGAGGAACCCCCAAAATAGAAAAGACTCAGAGATTATGACTTATGCTGCAGATTTACAAATGGATGCAGATATAACCAAGATGTCGGAGATGGAATTCAGGCTAGCAATTGTGAAGACAATGGCTAGAATGGAGAAATCGATTAATGGCAACATAGAGTCTCTAAGGGCAGAAATGAAAGGTGAATTGGCAGAACTTAAAAATGCTATCAATGAGATCCAATCCAATCTAGATAATCTAACAGCTAGGGTAAGTGAGGCAGAAGAACAAATAAGCGACCTGGAAGACAATATAATAGATAAAAAGGGAAAAGAGGAGGCCAGGGAAAAACAACTTAGAATCCATGAAAAGGGCGCCTGGGTGGCTCAGTTGGTTAAGCGACTGCCTTTGGCTCAGGTCATGATCCTGGAGTCC
>NW_022590573.1:0-4057 GCF_004348235.1 Phoca vitulina | reverse complement strand
AAAAAAAAAGAATCCATGAAAAAAGAATCCGAGAAATAAGTGACACCATGAAGCGTTCCAGTGTCAGAATAATTGGAATCCTGGAGGGAGTGGAGACAGAGAAAGGACCAGAAGATGTATTTGAGCAAATCGTAGCTGAGAACTTCCCTAACCTGGGGAATGAAACAAACATTCACGTCCTAGAGGCAGAGAGGACCCCTCCCAAGATCAAGGAAAACAGGCCAACACCCCGGCATGTAATAGTAAAACTTGCAAATCTTAGAACCAAGGAAACCATCTTAAGGGCAGTTAGGGGGAAGAGATTACTTACGTACAGCGGGAGGAACATCAGAAAAACGTCAGACCTATCCACAGAGAACTGGCAAGCCAGAAAGGCCTGGCAAGACATATTCAGGGTACTAAATGAGAAGAACATGCAGCCAAGAATACTTTATCCGGCAAGGCTGTCATTTAGAATGGATGGAGAGATGCAGAGCTTCCAAGACCGGCAGAAACTGAAAGAATATGTGACCACTAAGCCGGCCCTGGAAGAAATATAAAGGGGGGTTCTATAAAAAGAGGAAGACCCCAAGAGTGATATACAACAGAAATTTACAGGGACAATCTATAAAAACAACGTCTTCACAGGCAACATGATAACAATTAATTCATATCTTTCAATAATCACTCTCAACGTGAATGGCCTAAATGCTCCCATAAAACGGCACAAAGTCGCAGACTGGACAAAAGGACAGGACCCATTCATATGTTGTCTACAAGAGACTCGCTGTGAACCTAAAGATACATCCAGACTGAAAGTGAAGGGATGGAGATCCATCTTCCATCCCAACAGACCTCAAAAGAAAGCTGGGGTAGCAATTCTTAGACAAATTAGATTTTAAACTAAAGTCTGTAATTAGAGACACAGAAGGACACTATATCATTCTTAAAGGGTCTATCCAACAAGAAGATCTAACAATTGTAAATACCTATGCCCCCAACATGGGAGCAGCTATCTACATAAGCCAACTGTTAACCAAAATAAAGAGTCATATTGATAACAATACGTTAATTGTAGGAGACCTCGATACTCCACTCTCAGCAATGGACAGATCATCTAGGCAGAAAATCAACAAGGAAACAAGAGCTTTGAATGATACATTGGACCAGATGGACCTCATAGATATATACAGAACATTCCACCCTAAAACAACAGAATACTCATTCTTCTCGAGCGCACATGGAACTTTCTCCAGAAGAGACCACATACTGGGTCACAAATCAGGTCTCAACCAATACCAAAAGACTGAGATTATTCCCTGCATATTCTTAGACCACAGTGCTTTAAAACTGAAACTCAATCACAAGAAAAAATCTGGTAGAAATTCAAACACTTGGAAGCTAAAGACCACTCTGCTCAAGAATGTTTGGGTCAAACAGGAAATCAAAGAAGAACTTAAACAATTCATGGAAATCAGTGAGAATGAAAACACATCGGTCCAAAACCTATGGGATACTGCAAAGGTGGTCCTAAGGGGGGAAATACATAGCCAACCAAGCCTCACTCAAAAAAACAGAAAAATCCCGAATTCACCAACTAACTCTACACCTTAAAGAACTAGAGAAAAAGCAACAAACGATTCCTAAGCCATGCATCAGAAGAGAAATAATTAAAATGAGAGCAGAAATGAATTAGAAACCAGAAACACAGTAGATCAGATCAACAAAACCAGAAGTTGGTTCTTTGAAAGAATTAATAAGACTGATAAACCACTGGCCAGACTTATGCAAAAGAAAAGAGAAAGGACCCAAATTAATAAAATTACGAATGAAAGGGGAGAGATCACGACTAACACCGAGGAAAGAGAAACAATTATTAGAAATTATTATCAACAACTATATGTCAATAAACTGAACAATCTGGATGAAATGGAGGCCTTCCTGGAAACCTATAAGCTGCCAAGACTGAAACAGGAAGAAATTGACAACCCGAATAGGCCAATAACCACTAATGAGATTGAAGCAGTGATCAAAAACCTCCCAAATAACAAGAGTCCAGGGCCTGATGGATTCCCTGGGGAATTCTACCAAACATTCAAAGAAGAAATAATACCTATCCTCCTGAAGCTGTTTCAAAAATAGAAACAGAAGGAAAGCTTCCAGACTCATTTACGAGGCCAGCATTACCTTATTCCCCAAACCAGGCAAAGATCCCATCAAAAAGGAGAATTTCAGACCAATATTCCTGATGAATACGGATTCCAAAATTCTCAACAATATCCTAGCTAATAGGATCCAACAATACATTAAAAGGATCATCCACCACAACCAAGTGGGATTTATCCCCATGATGCAAGGGTGGTTCAACATTCACAAATCAATGTGATAGAACACATTAACAAGAGAAGAGAGAAGAACCATATGGTCCTCTCAATTGATGCAGAAAAAGCATTTGACAAAATACAGCCTTCCCTGATTAAAACTCTTCAGAGTATAGGGACAGAGGGAACATTCCTCAAGTTCATAAAATCCATCTATGAAAAACCCACAGCGAATATCATCCTCAATGGGGAAAAGCTGAGAGCCTTTCCCTTAAGATCAGGAACACGTCAAGGATGCCCACTCTCGCCACTATTGTTCAACATAGTACTAGAAGTCCTAGCAACAGCAATCAGACAACAAAAAGAAATAAAAAGTATTCAAATTGGCAAAGAAGAAGTCAAACTCTCTCTCTTCACAGACGACATGATACTTTATGTGGAAAACCCAAAAGACTCCACCCCCAAATTACTAGAACTCATACAGCAAGTCAGTAATTTCGCAGGATACAAAATCAGTGCACAGAAATCGGTTGCTTTCTTATACATTAACAATGCAACTGTGGAAAGAGAAATTACAGGAATGATTCCATTTACAATAGCACCAAAAACCATAAGATACCTTGGAATAAACCTAACCAAAGAGGTAAAGGATCTATACTCTAGGAACTACAGAACACTCATGAAAGAAACTGAAGAAGACACAAAAAGATGTAAACACATTCCATGTTCATGGAACGGAAGAATAAACATTGTTAAAATATCTATGCTACCCAGAGCAATCTATACCTTCAATGCCATCCCGATCAAAATTCCAATGACATTTTTCAAAGTGCTGGAACAAACAATCCTAAAATTTGCATGGAATCAGAAAAGACCCCGAATCGCCAAGGAAATGTTGAAAAAGAAAAACAAAGCTGGGGGCATCACATTGCCCAATTTCAAGCTCTATTACAAAGCAGTAATCACCAAGACAGCATGGTACTGGCACAAAAACAGACATCTAGACTGATGGAACAGAATAGAGAACCCAGATATGGACCCTCAACTCTATGGTGAAATAATCTTTGACAAAGCAGGAAAAAACATGCAATGGAAAAAGGACAGTCTTTTCAATAAATGGTGCTGGGAAAATTGGACAGCCACATGCAGAAGAATGAAACTCGACCACTCTCTAACACCATTCACAAAGATAAACTCAAAGTGGATGAAAGACCTCAATGTGAGACAGGAATCCATCTAAATCCTAGAGGAGAACATAGGCAGTCACCTATCTGACATCGCCCACAGCAACTTCTTTCAAGATACATCTCCAAAAGCTAGTGAAACAAAAGCAAAAATGAACTTTTGGGACTTCATCAAGATAAAAAGCTTCTGCACAGCAAAGAAAACAGCCAACAAAACAAAGAGGCAACCCACAGAATGGGAGAAGATATTTGCAAATGACACTGCAGACAAAGGGCTGATATCCAAGATCTATAAAGAACTTCTCAAACTCAACACCCAAAAAACAAATAATCAAGTCAAAAAATGGGCAGAAGACATGAACAGACACTTCTCAAAAGAAGACATACAAATGGTTAACAGACACATGAAAAAATGTTCATCATCATTAGCCATCAGGGAAATTCAAATCAAAATCACATTGAGATACTACCTTACACCAGTTAGAATGGCAAAAATGGACAGGGAAAGAAACAACAAATGTTGGAGAGGTTGTGGAGAAAGGGGAACCCTCTTACACTGTTGGTGGGAATGCA
>NW_022590572.1:0-12210 GCF_004348235.1 Phoca vitulina | reverse complement strand
GCTCACCATAGCACATACCCTCCCCAATGTCTATCACCCAGCCACCCCATCCCTCACACCCCACCCCCCACTCCAGCAACCCTCAGTTTGTTTCTTGAGATTAAGAATTCCTCATATCAGTGAGATCATATGATACATGTCTTTCTCTGATTGACTTATTTTGCTCAGCATAACACCCTCCAGTTCCATCCACGTCATTGCAAATGGCAAGATCTCATTCCTTTTGATGGCTGCATAATATTCCATTGTGTATATATACCACCTCTTCTTTATCCATTCAACTGTCGATGGACATCTTGGCTCTTTCCACAGTTTGGCTATTGTGGACATTGCTGCTATAAACATTGGAGTGCGCGTACCCCTTTGGATCCCTACATTTGTATCTTTGGGGTAAATAGCCTGTAGTGCAAATGCTGGATCATATGGTAGCTCTATTTTCAACTTTTTGAGGAAACTCCATACTGTTTTCCAGAGTGGCTGAACCAGCTTGCATTCCCACCAACAGTGTAGGAGGGGTCCCCTTTCTCCACATCCCTGCCAACATCTGTCATTTCCTGACTTGTTAATTGTAGCCAATCTGACTGGTGTGAGATGGTATCTCATTGAAGTTTTGATTTGGATTTCCCTGATGCCGAGCGATGTCGAGCACTTTTTCATGTGTCTGTTGGCCATTTGGATGTCTTCTTTGGAAAATTTCTGTTCATGTCTTCTGCCCATTTCTTAATTGGATTATTTGTTCCTTGGGTGTTGAGTTTGATAAGTTCTTTATATATTTTGGATACTAGCCCTTTATCTGATATGTCATTTGCAAATATCTTCTCCCATTCTGTCGGTTGTCTTTTGGTTTTGTTGACTGTTTCTTTTGCTGTGCAAAAGCTTTTTATCTTGATGAAGTCCCAATAGTTCATTTTTGCCCTTGCTTCCCTTGCCTTTGACGATGTTTCTAAGAAGAAGTTGTTGCGGCTGAGGTTGAAGAGGTTGCTGCCTGTGTTCTCCTTTAGGATTATGATGGACTCCTGTCTCACATTGAGGTCTTTCAACCATTTTTTTTTTTAAAGATTTTATTTATTTATTTGACAGAGAGAGAGATAGCGAGAGCAGGAACACAAGCAGGGAGAGTGGAAGAGAGAGAAGTAGGCTTCCTGCCGAGCAGGGAGCCCGATGTGGGACTCGATCCCAGCCCTCTGGGATCATGACCTGAGCCGAAGGCAGACGCTTAACGACTGAGCCACCAGGCGCCCTCTTTCAACCATTTTGAGTCTATTTTTGTGTGTGGTGTAAGGAAATGGTCCAGTTTCATTCTTCTGCATGTGGCTATCCAGTTTTCCCAACACCGTTTGTTGAAGAGACGGTCTTTTTTCCATTGGACATTCTTTCCTGCTTTGTCAAAGATGAGTTGACCATAGAGGTGAGGGTCCATTTCTGGGCTCTCTCTTCTGTTCCATTGATCTATGTGTCTGTTTTTGTGCCAGTACCATACTGTCTTGATAATGACAGCTTTGTAATAGAGCTGGAAGTCCGGAATTGTGATGCCGCCAGCTTTGGTTTTCTTTTTCAACATTCCTCTGGCTATTCAGGGTCTTTTCTGGTTCCATACAAATTTTAGGATTATTTGTTCCATTTCTTTGAAAAAAGTGGATGGTATTTTGATGGGGATTGCATTGAATGTGTAGATTGCTCTAGGTAGCATTGACATCTTCACAATATTTGTTCTTCCAATCCATGAGCATGGAACGTTTCTCCATTTCTTTGTGTCTTCCTCAATTTCTTTCATGAGTATTTTATAGTTTTCTGAGTACAGATCCTTTGCCTCTTTGGTTAGATTTATTCCTAGGTATCTTACGGTTTGGTGTGCAATTGTAAATGGGATGGACACCTTAATTTCTCTTTCTTCTGTCTTCTTGTTGGTGTATAGGAATGCCACTAACTTCTGTGCATTGATTTTATATCCTGCCCCTTTACTGAATTCCTGTATGAGTTCCAGCAGTTTTGGGGTGGAGTCTTTTGGGTTTTCCACATAAAGTATCATATCATCTGCAAAGAGTGAGAGTTTGACTTCCTCTTTGCCGATTTGGATGCCTTTCATTTATTTTTGTTGTCTGATGGCTGTGGCTAGGACTTCTAATACTATGTTGAATAGCAGTGGTGAGAGTGGGCATCCCAGCCACGTTCCTGACCTTAGGGGGAAAGCTCTCAGTTTTTCCCCATTGAGAATGATATTCGCTGTAGGTTTTTCATAGATGGCTTTTATGATATTGAGGTATGTACCCTCTATCCATATACTCTGAAGAGTTTTGATCAAGAAAGGATGCTGTATTTTGTCAAATGCTTTTTCTGCATCTATTGAGAGGATCATAGGGTTCTTGTTGTTTCTTTTGTTAATGTATTGTATCACGTTGATTGATTTGCGGATGTTGAACCAACCTTGCAGCCCAGGGACAAATCCCACTTGCTCGTGGTGAATAATCCTTTTAATGTACTGTTGGATCCTATTGGCTAGTATTTTGGTGAAAATTTTTGCATCCATGTTCATCAGGGATATTGGTCTGTAATTCTCCTCTTTGATGAGGTCTTTGGTTTTGGGATCAAGGTAATGGTGGCCTCATAAAATGAGTCTGGAAGTTTCCTTCCATTTCTATTTTTTGGAACAGTTTCAGAAGAATGGGTATTAATTCTTCCTGAAATGTTTGATAGAATTCCCCTGGGAAGCCATCTGGCCCTGGGCTTTTGTTTCTTGGGAGATTTTTGATGACTGCTTCAATTTCCTTAGTGGTTATAGGTCTGTTCAGGTTTCCTATTTCTTCCTGGTTGAATTTTGGTTGTTGATACATCTCTAGGAATGCATCCATTTCTTCCAGGTTATCGAATTTGCTGGCATAGAGTTGCTCATAATATGTTCTTATAATTGTTTGTATTTCTTTGGTGTTGGTTGTGATCTCTCCTCTTTCATTCATGATTTTGTTGATTTGGGTCATTTCTCTTCTTTTTGATAAGTCTGGCCAGGGGTTTATCAATCTTGTTAATTCTTTAAAAGAACCAGCTCCTAGTTTCGTTGATCTGTTCTACTGTTCTTTTAGTTTCTATTTCATTGATTTCTACTCTGATCTTTATTATTTCTCTTCTCCTGCTGGGTTTAGGCTTTATTTGCTGTTCTTTCTCCAGCTCCTTTAGGTGTAGGGTTAGGTTGTGTACTTGAGACCTTTCTTGTTTCTTGAGAAAGGCTTGTATTGCGATATACTTTCCTCTTAGGACTGCCTTTGCTGCATCCCAAAGATTTTGAATAGTTGTGTTTTCATTTTCATTGGTTTCCATGAGTTTTTTTTTAATTCTTCATTAATTTCCTGGTTGACCCATTCATTCTTTAGTAGGATGCTCTTTAGCCTCCATGTATTTGAGTTCTTTCTGACTTTCCTAATGTGATTGAATTCTAGTTTGAAAGCATTGTGGTCTGAAAATAGGCAGGGAATGATCCCAATCTTTTGGTACCGGTTGAGACCTGATTTATGACCTAGGATGTGATCCATTCTGGAGAATGTTCCATGGGCACTAGAGAAGAATGTGTATTCTGTTGCTTTGGGATGGAATGTTCTGAATACATCTGTGAAGTCCATTTGGTCCAGTGTGTCATTTAAAGTCTTTATTTCCTTGTTGATCTTTTGCTTAGATGATCTGTCCATTTCAGTGAGGGGTGTGTTAAAGTCCCCCACTATTATTGTATTGTTGTCAATGTGTTTCGTTGCTTTTGTTATTAATTGGCTTATATAAGTGGCCGCTCCCATGTTAGGGGCATAGATATTTACAATTGTTAGATCTTCTTGTTGGATAGACCCTTTAAGTAGGATATAGTGTCCTTCCTCATCTATTATTACAGTCTTTGGTTTAAAATCTAATTTGTCCGATAGAAGGATTGCCACACCAGCTTTCTTTTGGTGTCCATTAGCATGGTAAATGGTTTTCCACCCCCTCACTTTCAATCTGGGGGTGTCTTTGGGTCTAAAATGAGTCTCTTGTAGACAGCATATCGATGGGTTTTGTTTTTTAATCCAATCTGATAGCCTGTGTCTTTTGATTGGGGCATTTAGCCCATTTACATTCAGGGTAACTCTTGAAAGATAGGAATTTAGTGCCGTTGTATTGCCTGTAAGGTGACTGTTACTGTATATTGTCTGTGTTCCTTTCTGCTCTATGTTGCTTTTAGGCTCTCTCTTTGCTTAGAGGACCACTTTCAATATTTCTTGTAGGGCTGGTTTCGTGTTTGCAAATTCCTTTAGTTTTTGTTTGTCCTGGAAGCTTTTTATCTCTCCTTCTATTTTCAATGACAGCCTGGCTAGATATAGTATTCTTGGCTGCATATTTTTCTCATTTAGTGCTCTGAATATATCCTGCCAGTCCTTTCTGGCCTGCCAGGTCTCTGTGGATAGCTCTGTTGCCAATCTAATGTTTCTACCATTGTAGGTTACATATCTCTTCTCCCAAGCTGCTTTCAGGATTTTCTCTTTGTCTCTGAGACTTGTAAGTTTTACTATTAGATGTTGGGGTGTTGACCTATTTTTATTGATTTTGAGAGGGGTTCTCTGTGCTTCCTGGATTTTGATGCCTGTATCCTTCCCCAAATTAGGGAAGTTCTCTGCTATCATTTGCTCCATTATACCTTCTACCCCTCTCTCTTTCTTCTTCTTCTGGGATCCCAATTATTCTAATGTTGTTTCGTCTTATGGTATCGTTTATCTCTTGAATTCTGCCCTCGTGATCCAGTAGTTGTTTATCTCTCTTTTTCTCAGCTTCTTTATTTTCCATCATTTGGTCTTCTATATCACTGATTCACTCTTCTGCCTCATTTACCCTAGCAGTTAGTGCCCCCATATTTGATTGCACCTCATTAATAGCCCTTTTGATTTCGACTTGGTTAGATTTTAGTTCTTTTACTTCTCCAGAAAGGGTTTCTCTGATAACTTCCATGCTTTTTTAAGCCCAGTTAGTAACTATAAAGTGATGATTCGGAACTCTAGATCCGACATCGTACTAATGTCCATATTGAGTAGGTCCCTGGCCGTCGGTACTACCTCTTGTTCTTTTTGTTGAGGTGATTTTTTCCGTCTTGTCATTTTGTCCAGGGGAGAATAGATTAATGAGAGCACAAAATGCTAACAGGGTAACAATGTCCCCAGAAAATATACTCTAAACAAATCAGAAAAGACCTGAAGCAGTGGGAAAAGAAAGGGAAAGAGAGAAAAAAGAAAAAGAAAAAAAAAAGATAAAGATAAAGATAAAAACAAACAAAAACAGAACAAAACAAAAACAGAATATGATCAAATATGATCAGGCTGGTATATAGATCAGTGCCACACACTAGATTTTGGGTGTATTTTGGTCTGTTAGGAGAAAGTGCCTCCCAAAATTTTAAAGAAAGAAAAACTTATATATGTACAAAAATAAGGGTTGATATGATGAAGGGATGGAATATGACTCTAAAGACAGAAATTATAAAAAATTTTATAAAAGGAATTGATAAGAAGTTGTTTGAAAAAGAAAGAAGAGGATTTAAAAAAAAGAAAAAGGAGAGAATGTGATCAGGAAGGGGAGTAGAAAAAAAACATACACTAGAGATTTAGGGTATATTTTGATCTGTTAGAAGAAACTATCTCAAAATTTTATAGAGAGAACAACTTATATATATATGCCAAAAATACGGGTAACTACTATGAAGGGATAGAATATGACTCTAAAAATGAAAAATAAAAATGTTTTTTAAAAAAGGGATTGATAGGATGTTAGTTGAAAAAGGGAAAAAGAAAAATTCAAAAAAAAATGACAGTTAAAAAAAAAAAAAACTTTGAAAGACTACAGAATCATGGTAAAAAAGCCATGGATTCTATGTGCAGTATTCCCCTAGTGCTGGAGTTCTGCCGTTCTCATTGATGGGTAAACTTGGTCTTGGCTGGCTGTTCTCCCTGATCTTCTGGGGGAGGGGCCTGTTGCCGTGGTTCCCAAATGTCTTTGCCGGAGGCGGAATTGCCCCGCCCTTGCCGGTCCGGGCTAAGTAATCTGCTTGGGTTTGCTCTCGGGAGCTTTTGTTCCCTTCAAGCTTTCCGTACAGCTTTGGAGGAGGAGAGTGAAAATGGCGGCCTCCCAATTTCCGCCCTGGAGGAGCCGAGAAGTCAGGGCCCCGCTCCTCAGTGATCCCCCAGAGAAAAGCAGTCCATCACTCCCATCTCCCTGGTCTCCGGCCGCACTCCGCGCTCACCCGGCCTGTGACCGAGCATTTCTATCTCTGGCACCCAACCCCATGTGGTGTTCTAAAACTTTTCTTTAAATGAAATTATATCTTTGTTTAAATATGTTTTCAAAAAATATGTGTATGTCGTCACTGAAAATGGAAAACCAGTATCAGATGCTGATATAAATAGAAGATTAATCAATAGAAGATACCTGAAAAAAATAGCACAACTGTAAAATAACAAATATAATATAATATACTATATAATGTAATCTTCCCTAACACCAGCTTGTGTGGCACCAGTGATATGCAGGCCTGGTTTTTGAAACACTGCTCTAAGGTATGTGAGATATGACCTTAAATGCCTCCAGCCTGGATGTGCCCAAGTCTTCTAATTATCACGGGTTTCTCTTTCATTAATTAAAACAAAACAAAACAAAACAGCCTGAATCCCCATTCCATGCATTAAGGCAAGACTTCTCTTCTGCTCTCCCCCTTACCCCTACCAATACTTTTATTGCTCTCCAAAATGCTTCTGTTTTCCCAAGACTGTGTGAGCTACCTGCTTTCTTGACTGTGCCTGTCTCCTAACTGGCAATCTAGGTTCCAAAGAGGCCCAAATTTACATCTAGGGTTCTCTGATGTTCTGCCTTGAGCCATAGACCTTCCAGAAGCCACTGGGAAAGGCCAAGTGCCCATCCCGACTGCCCCGGGGAGCCTGCTCTGGGGTCAACACAGAAAGCCCACCTCCATTCTCAGACCTCGTCTGGCAGCCAAAAGTCACTTTGTTTCTCCTCCATGTTCTTGACCAGGTTCACTGGTGCCCTGCCTCATTCCTCCTCTGTGTCCAAAAAGACTGCAGGCCTATGGTGCTGTGGGCAGGTCCACCTCCTGAGCCCTTTTAGCCCAGCTCTCTCCATACTAGCCTGGACCTCTGTATCATAGCTAAGCTTCCACATCAGACCCCAGTCTGTGGGGCCTCAGGGGCAGTGCACCAAGCCATGGGGCTTATGACATCCTTGGGCTCAGTGCCCAAGGCTTTCAGAAAACTCTCACAGCCCCCGGGGGTCAACAGGACTGTAGGAGTCACTCTGAGCCTCCTATAGCTTGGTCCTTGGGAATCAGGGGCTCACACTGGGTCCCATGAAAGGGAAAGTCCATGGAGGTGGATCAGGACATGTCAAATCTTCCCTAAACTGGGGTCTTATGCAGGTAGAGGAAGAGAGTAGGGGAGCTTAGAAATCAGGATCACATGACTCACAGTCCTGGCAACATTCCAGGTAGCTGGGACTGGTACACAGCCACATGGGCCTTGGGGGTCAGTAGGGGCTTAGGTCTGGATGACAGAAACCAGAAAGTTTCCTGTAGACATGCCTGCATGGTTCCTATCAACTGGGTTCTGGTTAAAAAAAATGCTAGAGCACAGCACTACTCTCAAAAAGAAAAAAGAAGCTCTTCCTGCATGCACAGGGAAAGATCTCTAGAGCACGCTGTTACATTTTTTTTTAAGTGAGGCAAAGAACAAAGAGAAAGGTGTGGAAAAGACTATATATTCTATTTGCTTGCATTTCACATAGGCATGAACTTGTCCTAGATACACAGAAACTCATCAAGTGCCTACAGGAGGCACAGAAGAGCAAGGTAGACCAGGATGGAAGAGCAAGTTTTTAGAAGTAAACTTTTTTGTCATTTTGATTTTTGAATCATGTAAACATATTACCTGATCTAGAAATAAATTAGCTAGAAAAAAATGTGGGTACATGGAGCCGTGCCCCAGCACAGACCAGGAATCTTTGAAGCCATGGGCACCGGCCATCACCCCGACCCCAGCTTTCCTCCCACACCTTTGGGGCCTCACAGAGCACCCTGGTTTTCCTGGCTGGAATCACACTTGGGGCTGAGGTCATGAAGACTTAGAGCAGGACTTGGCCGTGCTGCCTCATCTAATTTGTATGGTAAGAACATCCTACTGTCCTGGCAGAAGGCCTGGCCATGGCCACCCTCCCAGAGAAGGAGAGGACAGCAAGCTTTGTCTTGCTGCAAATGGGGACACAGAAGCCCGGAAACCTGGGGCTGGCTCCAGGGAGGGGCTTAGCCAGTGCTCCCAGCTGCCACCCTGGTCTGCCTGCCAGAGCCCAGATTGTTTTGGAGGGCCAGGGTAGGCCCCCACTCGCCCGTCAGTCAAGGGCTGCCTGAGGGACTAGAGTGCTGCCCCCTCCTTCTGACCACAGCCCTGTTCCCCTCACAGCCTTGTCTTCCTTGCACCAGCTGCACTTCTAGGCCCACATCATCCTCACTTTGAGCTTTGCTTTCTCCTCTCTCTCCTGTCTGCTTGTGGACAATACAGCCCATGGTTCCAGAAAGGTTTCCAGAACTGCAGCCAAAAGCATTTTGTCCAGAACTCAAAAGAGCTGTCTCCCAAGATGTGGTCCTTCCTGCCTGGGAGCCCCAGAGTCTAAAGACAACAGCAGGGGAGAAACAGCAGGGGTTGTGGTTCTTGGAAAGATCCCACCCACTCCAGGCCCCCCACCAATACTTGCATAATTAGAGGGCATGGAGGAGGCCAAGAGCCTTATCTTTGTGAGGGACCACCTCCCACCCTAGTGGCGTCCCCAGGTCTAGACCTTTTTCTTTTTTCCACTTTTTGATATGCAATGTGCATACAGAAAACGAACATCCCTTAGGTGTATGACTGGATGGTTCTCACATGAACATTCCCACGTAACCATCACCCAGATCAACAAGTCAATCATTACAAGCCCCCAGAGCCCTCTTGGTCCCCACCCTTCCACCACCAAGGTAAAATCGTTTCCTGATTTCTTTCATCATAGGTTCATTTTGCCTGCTTTGAGGCTTTATGTCCATGGAATCACCTGATAGATAATACTGTGTGTCTGGCTTCTTGTATGCAACATCAGGTGAGCCAGGCATGCTTCTCACCACTACACAGTATTCCACTGCATGAATAAACCACAGTTTATTTACCTGTTACACCATCGAGGGGCATCTGTCTGGGGCTATTAGGGATAACACTGCTATGAGCATTCCAGTGTCTGCTTTTCAGTGAACATACTTCCATAATTTTGCCTGGAAAAGAAAAAGAAAAAAGGAAAAGAAACTTCCGGTGCTGGTCATAGTCATTCCTGCCCCCTCTGTTGTTAGCTGAAGCCATATGAGCAGTTGAGTAGTTCCGGTCCATGGGTTGTGAGTGGAAATGATGAGTATCAGTTCTAAGCTGAAATTTTTCATTGCCAGTGCTGAACCCTCCAGCCCTTCTTTCCCCCTACAGCCGCAATCCCAATGAAATCCCATGATCAAAGTGGCTCCTTGAGTGGAGAGTTCCCTGCACCTGCAGTGGACTCTGGGTGGGGAAGAACACCGCTTTATTGTGTTAAGCCAATGCTATGTCAGGCTAGCCTATCCTAACTAATATAAGGATGTTTAGGAGCTTGATGGAGAAACAATAGTCTTTCAGGTTTCCTGAGTTTGTTCTTCATCTTGGTCAGGTAACACATCCAGCATCAGATCACCAAAAGCCCTATGTCTTGTTTCGATAGGACACATTGTGGTGGTCCCTGGAGTGGTATTACTGTCCTTCTCCAGATAATCCCAACCCCCAGGGCTTGCATCTTGCCTTTGGAGCTATTTCTGTATTGCATTTGTAGTTACCTTACCATTTTTGCCTTCAATTTCTTGTTATAGAAGCATGCTTACATCACTGACTCACACTACAAGACTCTGTTTCAGATTCTTCTGTGATCAATCACCTAAAATGTAGGGCTTTTCTCAGCTTGCTGAATTCAAAATTTGCTCATGACCAACTACCTGTTGATCACTTCCACCTACCATGTCTGACACTTGAAATGGATAGAGTGTGGTTGGTGAGATGGATCTGTCTTACCTTACAGATATGCAGGTGCTGAGGATCTGCCACCAAGCTTACTTTTCTCCAAAGGCAAGATGCAAGCCCTGGGGGTTGGGATTATCTGGAGAAGGACTGAATGTCAGTTAACAGAATCAGAGCCTGGTAACAAGGTAGCTTTATTACAAAACCCAATCCAATTTTTACCACTTGTCAATGAGATCTCTTCTTGGCTCCTGTTCTTGAGTGCCTCTTCTCCTAAACTGATTCTGCCAGACCTCCTTCATGCCAGCTGCCTCCTTTGCTCATTGGACATCAAAAACTTCCTAGAGGTGCTGGTAGGGGGGCGGAGCAAGATGGCGGAGGAGTAGGAGACCTGGATTTCGTCTGGTCTCAGGAATTCAGCTGGATAGGGATAAACCATTCTGAACACCTACAAACTCAACAGGAGATCGAAGAAAAGAATAGCAACAACTCTCTGAACAGAAAAGCGACCACTTTCTGGAAGTGCGGAGAAATGAATCTGAGGCGATATTCGGGAGGATAGACGGCAGGGGAGGGGCCTCTGTCGGCCGCTTCTGGCAAGTGATAGAGCCACGGAGCACAAAATCGGAACTTTTAGAAGTCTGCTCCACTGAGGGACGTCACTCCGGTGGCTAAGCTGGGGGTGGAACCCCCATGGGACAGTGTGGTCTCAGGACCCTTGGGGTCACAGAAAGACCGGGGGTGCCTGAGTGTGATGGAGCTCCCAGGTATCGGAGCAGGGAAGCCGGCTGCAGAGACGGAGCCGAGGTGCGGGCTCTCAGCTTGGGGTTGCCATAAACCATGATCCGGGCCACAGTCGGGCCACTGCTCCTCCAGCAGGGACCCAACAAGCGGTAGATCCGGGGAGACTCCCCTTCCTCCCCCGGGAGGAGCGGCGCGGGAGCACACTGCAGGGATCTGCTAGGTTTGGAGACTCCACACGGGGTCAGGTGCCAGAGATAGAAACGCTCGGTCACAGGCCGGGTGAGCACGGAGTGCGGCCGGAGACCGGGGGACGGGAGTGACTGACGGCTTTTCTCTGGGGGCTCACTGAGGAGCAGGGCCCCAAGTTCTCGGCTCCTCCGGGGCAGAGATTGGGAGGCCACCATCTTCACTCTCGGCCTTCAAAGCTGTACAGAAAGCTTGTAGGGAACAAAAGCCCCCTAGAGCAAACCCGAGCAGATTACTTAGCCCTGACCGGGCAAGGGCGGGGCCATTCCGCCTCCGGCAAAGACATTTGGGAACCACGGCAACAGGCCCCTCCCCCAGAAGATCAGCGAGAACAGCCAGCCAAGACCAAGTTTACCCATCAATGAGAACAGCAGAACTCCAGCGCTAGGAGAATATTGCACATAGAATCCATGGCTTTTTTACCATGATTCTGTAGTCTTTCAAAGTTAATTTTTTTTAACTTTTTTTTTTTGAATTTTTCTTTTTCCCTTTTGCAACCAACATCTTATCAATCCCGTTTTTAGAAAACATTTTTATTTTTCATTTTTAGAGTCATATTCTATCCCTTCATAGTAGTTACCTGTATTTTTGGCATATATATATAAGTTGTTCTCTCTTTAAAATTTTGATACACTTTCTTCTAACAGATCAAAATACTGGTTTTTTTCTACTCTCCTGCCTGATCACATTCTCTCCCATTTTTTTTTTAAATCCTCTTCTTTTTTTTTTTCAAACAACTTCTTATCAATTCCTTTTTTTTTTGTAGTTTTTAATTTTATTATATTATGTTAGTCACCATACAATACATCATTAGTTTTTGATGTAGTGATCCACGATCCATTGTTTTCGTATAACACCCAGTGCTCCATGCAGTACGTGCCCTCCTTAATACCCATCACCGGGTTAACCAATTCCCCCTCCCTGCTCCCCTCTAGAACCCTGTTTGTTTCTCAGGTCCATAGTCTCTCATGGTTCAAATCTCCCTCCAATTCCCGCCCCCCCCATTTTTCCATTCCTTCTCCTAATGTCTTCCATGTTATTCCTTATGCTCCACAAATAAGTGAAACCATATGAAAATTGACTTTCTCTGCTTGACTTATTTCGCTTATCATAATCTCCTCCAGTCCCATCCATGTTGATGTAAAAGTTGGGTATT
>NW_022590571.1:0-12247 GCF_004348235.1 Phoca vitulina | reverse complement strand
GTCCTCATCTAGTGCCGACAAGGCCTGGGACTCGTCCCTCCCCTGACGGAGTCAGGCCCCCTCAGAAGAAGCCTCACGTCCCCCGAGTCCCAAGACGAAAGTCACAGAACGCCACATCCGACCACCCGTGCCCGCGGCTTTCTAGGACTGATGGCACCGGCAGGGCAGAGCCCGGCCCCCACCCCCTGCCAGGGGAAGCCTCCCCCTTCTCCCTCAGGGTCCTCACCTCGAAGCCTGGCAGAGCCTAGGATTCCTCTCTCTTCTGACCTGTCTGCTCCGCTCAGAGAAAGCCTCAAGTCCCTCACTCCTGACACGGAAGTCCAGACACGCCCCATACGGGAACTCTGCCCGGGGTCTCCCCGGGATAACTGCATGGGTAGGGCGATGTCTGGGGCGGAAAAACCCCTCAGTCCTAGCTCAGGGTCCTCATCTTGACTCCTGGCACAGCCTGAGCCACTTCCCTCTCTGGAGCTGAGCTCACCAGCCCCAGAAGAAGCCCTTCCCCTTCCCAAGAACATCAAGGTGGAAGTGAGGGAGCATCTTATGGGCCATTCTGCACCAGGGCAACTGAGGGTTGACGTCAGGTGCAGGGCAAGCTCCCTGTCACCATCCTCCCATCTGAGATTGTAGGCATATCCTGGGACGTGTCCAGGGCATTTATGTTTACTAAGGACAGGGCTTGCATGTCCTCCCTTTTGCAGATCTGATGCACCCCTCAGTCCAAGGCCCTCATTTCCGAGACTCCCTCTGTCGAAAGAGGGGGCACTTCTGCCTGACTGACCTGCCTGGGATCCCCCATTCTCATTACATGAGCAGCTTTCTGTGGGTTCCCCTTAGTCTGGGGAGTCTTCACAGTCCTCCCTCAAGATCCTCCTCTGGATGCCTGGCAGAGCCTGAGTCCCCTCCCTTCTGCCGACATGAAACTGGGCCCCTCACATCAAAGTTCTCACCTCTCCCTGATGCCCTAGTGAGACGTCAGGGGACACCCCATTTGGCCACCATGCTCTAGGGCCTCCCAGGGCTGAAAGCAGGTAAAAGGCTAGATTCTGTGGCACTTCCTCTATCTGGGTTTTGGGTCTATTTAGTCCTCCCTCAGGATCCTCACCTTGATGTTTGGCAGGGACCAGCCCCTCCCTTCTTTTGAGCACATCCAGTCCCAGGGCTAACCACAGAAACAGGGCAGGTTTCTTCAGGCCCTCAAATACTCCTGCAGGTCCTCACCTTGTCAACTAGCAAGGTCTGGATTCCTCCATTTGCTGACCTGTCTGCCACTCTCAGACCAAAGCCCCCAGCTTCCTGAGACCACCAAGCTGGAAATGAGGGAGGGCTGCTCAGCCTGGGACCCCTGCCTGCAGTCTCCCAGAACTAACACCAGCAGTGAGGCAGGATTCTGTGGGATACCCTCTGTTCTGGAATGGGTGGACCCCTTAGTTCTCTCTTGACGGTCCTCATCTTGTATCCTGGCTTCTCTATTAAATACCATGTAGGAAATTACCCCTTCCTGCCAGCTCTGACCATTTGTTCAAGTGCAACTCTTACAGAGAATAGTTTCAGGTTCCAGGCTAGATGCCAGGTGGGGTAGTAGCAGCACCCATGACAGAGAAGCCCAACTTCCCATAAGGTTTCTTCACCAGCCAGACTTAAACTTTGGAAACTTTTTATTCTAAAAAATTTACTTTCTACATAGAAGAGGCTGAACAGCATGATTTGGGAAGGTCCTACCTCTTTTGAGTTTATCTGATATTGCATTGTCCAGTGCAGTGATTTTCTTTTTTATAACCTTCATTCATAGTGAGAAATATATTATACATTGTACATCTCTCCAAAGTGTACATGTAATATATTTTTTTCATGAAAAAATACCTATCCTTACTATGGGTGATTCATTGTGATACCCACTATTCCGTTTTTAGTTCATACTTTATATTCTGCTAAAATATTTTTAAAACCAGTCCTTACTCACTAGTATGGTTTCAGATGATTATTAGCAGACTGGAGTCACACTGCCTCAATCAACCCCATCTTCCCTGCTGTCCTGACATTACCCCAGGGCTCCTGGCATCTGTGCTCTGAGGTGCAGTCTCAGATTTCTGCAATGAAGCAGAAGTTTAAAAAGGCTTGCTCCTCCCTATCCTGCCATCTGCCTTCTATTATTACAAGCTACAGAGTCCCCCCAACTTCTCTTAGGCCCAGAACTCCCTCGCCCCAAACACAAGTACTAGTTCAACACAGTCCTCAGTCTCCCCTAGGGGTTTCTCATGCTTTGTTGTTTAAATTTTATTATTGATATTTGTTTTTATTCTCCCTTCTATAGTTTTCTGGGCCTAATTCTGGGAGAAGACAGTAACTGAAGCTCTATTGTCATCTTGATATCTACAGGTAAGACATTAAGTCTGTAAATAAGAATTGACATCTTTACGATGATGTGTATTCCGTCAATGAATATGATATACTGCTCTGTTTGGGACTTATTTTATCTGAATCTGTTAGTAAATTTTTTTTAAAAGACTTTATTTATTTATTGTTGAGAGAGAGAGAGCACGAGCGGGGGAGAGGGGCAGAGGGAGAAGAAGACTCCCCGAGGAGCAGGGAGCCCGATGCAGGACTCGATCCTAGGGCCCTGGGATCATGACCTGAGCCAAAGGCAGATGCTTAACCGACTGAGCCACCCAGGTGCCCTGTTAGTAAACTTTTATAGTTGCTTCCATAAAGATCTCATACATTTTTGTAATGATTCATTTAAGATAATTTTTGGATTTTGTTGCTGTTGTGAATGAGATATTTTCTATCACATGCTCTAATTGATTATTGCTTTTGTGTGGCAAGGCTCTTGCTTTTGCTATAGTGAACTTACACTATCTTTTGAAGTTTCTTATTCATTTGAATATTCCACATGCTTATTCCTTAGAATTTTCTACATAGGTGATCATATCACCAAATAGTATCTTTCTTTTCAATATTCATACCTCTTACTTAGATATCCACAGCTCTGGCTTTGTGTTCCAGTGTAGTTTTGAATAGTAGAGGTGATAACATATATCTGTGTCTTTTCCTAGATTTTAATGGAAATGCTTCTAACATTTCACATTAACGCATGATGCTGTAGATTTCAGGCAATGGAAATCCCCTTGTGATCTTAGCTTGCTAAAAGATTTCCCATGAACTTGTGCTGAGTTTCTAAGTTTTTTATTTCTGTACCCATTAATGTAATCAAATGGTTTTTTTCTTCTGTTATGGGCTGAATTGTGTACCCCCAAATTCATATGTTGAATTCCTAAATCCTAGTAGCTCAGAATGTGACCGAGTTTGGAGACAGGAGCTTTAAAGACGTAATTAAGGTAAAACGAGGTCATTGGGTGGGCCCAAATCCAGAATGATTGGTGTCCTTATGAGAAGAGATTAGAACACAGTTAACACATAAAGGAAAGAGCTTGTGAAGATAGAGGGAGAAAACAGCCATCTGCAAGCCAAGAAAAGAGGCCTCAGAAAAAAACCAACCCTGCCATTGCATTGATCTTGGACCGCTAGCCTCCAGAATTATAAAGAAATAAAGTTCTATTGTTTAAGTCACCCAGTCTGCTGTGGTAATTTGTTAGGGCAGCCCTAGCAAACTAATAGACTCCTTTGATTTGTTAATGTAGGGAATTACAATGGAAAGTATTTTCTAATGTTAAGTCGTGTTTTCATTCCTAAAATATAGTCTGCTCATTTAATTCACTGCTGTGTTGAATATGCTATTAATCTATTTAAGATATTTACTGCTATGTGAGCAAGCTTAGCTCAAGTGTTATTTTCATGGGGAGTCCTCACCCGGCTTTTCAATCAGGGAGAGCCAGCCTGGGAGAAATAGCTGAATACTTGCCCATCATTTTGTATGCTTTAGAAGAGATTACATGAGATGGTGACTTACTTCTCCCTGACCATCTGGAAGAATTGGCCTTCAAAACTGCTTGACCTGGAACACGTAAGGGTTACTTGAGCTTTGAATACAGTTTCAGTTCATTTCATTAGAATTCTCTATTTCTTTATGAACCAATTTGGCCATTTTTTTTCCCTAAAAATGGTCCATTTCACTTAGGATTTCAAGTTTAATGGCATATTTATAATAAAATTTATAATAAAATTAATTACAGAAATCCTAAAACATACACACCAGTAGAAAGAATAGTATACTGTACCCAATATGCCTGATACTCAGCATCAACAATCATCAATGCATGGCCAATCTGGCTCTAATTATACCCCCATCTACCACCCCCTTTTTCTGCTGCTAGAATAATGTGAAGCAAACCCAAGACATCACACCATTCCTTCTCTAAGTATTTCAGTTTACATTTTTAAAAGATAAGGACTCTTTTATAAAATATCAACCCAATACAATAATCCTAAAAAATTAAGTCATTGATATAAAAGATGCAGTTATCTTTCACATTTAACTGATGGCCTTACATGTTTTTTTAAAACCAGTTTCCTTGAATTGGTGCTCAATTGGTGCCCTAAATCATTTATAATCTACAGTTTCCCCCACACATCACCTCTTTTTCACTGCAGTTTTTATTGTTACACAATAATAATACAAGTCTTATGTTCTGTCCTGGTTCCCATAGTCCGGATTTTGCAGACTACAACACTTTGGTGTCCTTTAATGTGTTCCTCGGCCCCCTGTATTTCTTTACATTGCTATTTAGAGGTAGAAGCTTGATCAGATTTTTTTTTTTTTGTATTTTTGGTTTATGTTTTGCAAGATTACTCCATAGGTGATGCTGTGCACTTCCGTTAGGAGGTGCAACATGTCTGTTTATCTCTCTTTGTGCTGATGCTTGCAGTAATTGATGATCATCGTGTTTATCCATTAATCCCTTAGGGGTTGAAAAATGATCATTCTCTCATTCTTTCTTAGTTTATTATCTATATGTAGAAACTGTTCCTTGTCTACCATTTGGTTATCCTGAGGGAAAGATATTTGTTGTGTTCTTTTATAATATTTAAATCTTTCTGCATCTATATTTTGTACAATTTAAGTTATAGTTTATTTCTACCTTTCTCTTTAGTAATTGATCATATTTATAAAACTTGTCTAATTTTATATGTATTTTCAAAGAACTGGCTTTATTATTTGGGTCTATTTTCTATTCTATTACTTATGCATTTAACTTCATTATTTCCTAACTTTTTAATTCTTTAGATTTAATGGTATTTATTCCCTAGCTTCTTGAATGGTTTGGATGTTTAAAATTTATTTCTAACACATCTATTTCATGCTATATTTCCCTCTAAGTAGCACGTGGGCTGCATCACACAGGTAAAGTTAAATATATCACCCTATTATTGGAATTTTTCAATATATACAAAAACTAGGCAATGTAAAAATTGTTTTTGAGTAGGATACGAAGAGGATGAGAGATATAGAATGTTATTTAGAAGAGGTTTCAAGATCCAAGGGTATTTTGGGTTTTGTTTTCATTTAGCTATTAAAGATTTTATTTATTTATTTGATAGAGACACAGCGAGAGAGGGAACACAATCAGGGGGAGTGGGAGAGAGAGAAGCAGGCTTCCCGCTGAGCGGGGAGCCCGATGTGGGGCTTGATCCCAGGACCCTGGGACCATGACCTGAGCCGAAGGCAGACGCTTAACGACTGAGCCACCCAGGCGCCCCTCATTTAGCTATTAATTAGAGGAGAAACTTAAACATATTTGACTGCTGGTAAAAGAACGGAGCTTATCCCAGGAATGTGATGAAGTTTAATACTAGAAAATCTGTCACTATAAGTGGCCACACATGTGACAGTCAGGAGTCATCCAGGAAAATAGAAACCATGGTAAATCTTTAACAGAGACGATTTAATTCAGGGAATTAGTTACATAAGTGATGAAGAAGCTAAACCGGCAAGTCAAGGAATCCAATAATTAGCAACAAAAAGAAGTCATTCCCACTTCTAGGTTGGAAGGACGGAGAGGAGATAGTGTTTCTGGAGCCTAGGTGTTGGGTTCAACAGGATCTGGAGCCATGGTGAATCAACCTGCTGGGCTGGAGCCATGGAAAATATGAAGCCATTGAAGAGGAAACCACCTAATGCAGAGGAAGAAGAAAAACTCTGGCTGCTCCATCCTCCTAGGTTCTAATCTCCAATTGGTTTCCCTGTTGGCAGAAGCCAGATAGCAAAGTGTCGGCCAACCCAAGAGCTGCAGCTAGTAGGATTCAGCCTGTGTATATTATAAGGCAGACCAGAGGACAAGTGAGGGATGGATCTAAGGGCAGGTAAGTCCAGGACAAGCATTCCACATTGACAGATTAAATGAGAAAAATCGTATCTAAACTGTTACAGAAAAGTATTCAATAATGTATCCTGTCCCCATCCCCTACCTTCCTCAGTCCAGGCTTGTTTAGGTGCCCTTCTTTATCCTTCCATACCCCTTCTATGGGCACCCACTATCATCATGCATTAATATCCAAGCTGTAATTGATAGTTTACTTGTCTATCTCCCGCCGGACTATAGGCTCTATGAGTGTAAAGACCATGCCAGGTCTCCCACTATATCCACTGTTTGCATATTGCTTGGATCAGAGTATGCACCGTAAATATCTCTTGTTAGATCATTTGATTTGCCAATGCTTTTTAATTGTTAAATATGTAATTATTTTAACTTCGTAATTTTTCCAAAGTTGAGTATCACACAAAAGGCATGATTGCACAAACACAAACACAGAAATTGATTATGGTAACTGCTTCCATCTAGTCAGATTACACTCTTACTTCAAGTAATGAGCACCAACCATTACCTAACCTAGGAATTGGATCATTCTAAATGTTTACCTGTCAATGTTTTAGAGACATAATCTTAGATACCTATGAAGGCTGAGAAGTGAAGAAATCATGGAATGTATATGTTGATAGCCTCAAGAAAAAGGTCTTGAAAAGTTAGTTCTTTTTCCCCCCACAAATTACTTTAGTAATGGAATTTTCTCAAAAACAGTGAGTAGAAAATAGAACTATTAATCTCAGAGATTGACAGAATATATTTCACCCAGAATTTAATAGAAAAATAGACAAGGCTACCTAGCCTGGGTGTCCTAAAGGACCTTAGTAATACATGGATATCTGGCTGGAAACAGAATTCTCTCCATAATACATCATTTCCAACCTTTAGATCATATCATCATAGAGTCACAGCATAGGAAAGGGACCTTGAAGGGCATCTAGTCTAGTCACCCATTGCAGTTTTAGACACACTAGCTGTTAGAAAATTCTTTATATAAAGTTCATAACTGGTCCCTGTGTAACAATTTATTCATTAGTTCTATTTCTGCTTTGTGAAATCACAATGAGGGTACCTAAGCAACCACATGACAACCCTTCAGATGTTTAAAAATAGCCAACATGTTCTCCTCAAGTTTTTCTTACCCATAGTAAACATTTCTTTTTTTTTTTTTTCAGGAGATTCCCATACATCATAGTGTCTAGACCTTTGCTGTCCATTACGTTAGCCACTCACCACATGTAGTTATTTAAATTTAATTTAACATATTTACTTCTTCAGTCATATTAGCCACATTTCAAGTGCTCAGTAGCCACACGTGGCTAGTAGCTACTGTACTGGAAAGCGCTGATAAACATTTCCATCATCGCTATCTTTGCAAAAAGTACTATTGTTCAGCACTGGTCTATATCTTTCATTATCTTAGTATCTGCCTTCTGGAAACACTTATAGTTTTTGGCTTTTCCCCATAGATCACTGTATTCTTCACTGTTCAACCAGAGAAACAGATACATTAAGATCCAAGTCTTCATATGGAAATATTATTCCTTTCTGTGAAATATGATCTAGAAATTTGATTTCTATTTCCAAGCCTGTGGATATTTGCTTTGCAATGCTGCAGCTTTCAAAACCAGAAATTCTAAACTCCTTGAAGAACTCTAATAACTTCCTGAAATGGTTATTACAATATCCATTTATACGCTTTTATTTTATAATAATTTACTATCAAATTTGCTGCTAAAGCACAGGCAGCTCCTGTCCTGGCATTCAGGCCAGAGAATTAATATTTGTGCCTATGCTACAGGGACAGGCTATGACGACAGATGGGCAAACTGAACTCCCACTTCTGGTCCCAGCACTTCCCCCCCATGTGGAATACTTCTCTCCCTGATTCACATCTGCTGCCATCACTGTTACTGCTATTGCTGCTACCATCACTACCCCCAGTATGAGCTCAGATTCCAGCTGTTACCCTGTTGAGGACCCATGGCACCCTGGACTGCACCAGGTGTGTGTGTATGCACAAGGCAGCCATGCCAACTGCTTGGCATGGACACTGCCTGCCACCCATTGAGCCTGTAGTTCTGAGCTCATGCCTAGCATATCTCCACAAGCTTCATTGTCCCATCACACTTCATTTACAGAAAACAAGATCAAAGATAGAATTAAGATGTTTAAGATATTAGCAGCAGAGCATTAAACCAGGAACAAGGCCCTTCCAAGAATGGGGCTCTATGCATCTGCACAGGTCACACATCCATGAAGATAAACCTGCAGTAAAATGAAATACAATTAGGGGCGCCTGGGTGGCTCAGTCGATTAAGCGTCTGCCTTCGGCTCAGCTCATGATCCCGGGGTCCTGGGATCGAGCCCTGCATCGGGCTCCCTGCTCAGCAGGAAGCCTGCTTCTCCCTCTGCCTCTGCTGCTCCCCCTGCTTGTGCTCTCTCTCTCTCTCTGTCAAATAAATAAATAAATAAATGAAATATAATTAAATATTCACTTTTCCAGTGAACATGGGGAGGCTTGTCAGGAAACTATTTTAGCAGTAGAAGCAAGAAATCATAATATTAACTGGGGCAGTTGAGGAATGGAAAAGAGTGACAGATTAAGAGCGTTTTTCTTCTTCTAAGAGTGATTCTTCTTATAAGTAACAAACTCAAGTCTAACCTTATACAAAAGGAAAAGTTAATGGTTCACATAACCAAATCAGAGGGTGTGTCTAGCCTCAGAACAGTTGGAACTGAGACCTCAACTGCCACTTGGCTGCCCTAATGTTCCCATTCTCTCTCATGTGACTACCGCTGTGACCAAGGACACTTGGACACTCTACTGAGACTATTTGGTTTGACGAGGGAGGCAGCAATATCCTTCCAAGAAGTTAGAGATGTTCCCTAGAGGGAAAGAGATGCTGAGGCCAGGCAATATAAACTGCAGAGACAGTCTCTAAACAAATGCATACTTTTCCCAACATTTTATAAATCTAGATGGAGGCTAGAGGGCAGTACCTTATTCCTAGGTACTTGTTGTACCTAGGGGAAGAAGGCAAATTTATATCTTGCTTTTCCTGTGCTCATGCTATTCTTCTGATATGAGGAAGGGATGTGTCAAGAATGATTCTCAAAGTCAGAATAACAGAAGTTTGTTAATTATGTCTCTTTGTTCACCTCTATTAAATCTAATAACATAAAGTTAACTACAGATGCCAAAAAAATCCATAAAACAGAAAACAGTAGAAACTCCACACTCAGAAAGTCCACATAAACTATATTTTCCATAATTCTTCATACTTTATTAGTGTATTATAGATAAGGAAGATGAAGGCTAGAATCAGAAACTTTGATCTCCCTGATACTTTTGTAATATTACATGATTGTATTTTTTCTTCTTGGACCCACAGGATCCAGGAAAATGAGAAACTGAAAAATGTTCTAATGTGAGCATCTAATCAAAGATCAGATGCTAGCTGGAGCAGAGTTAAGTGCTTTATGATTTTTCTACTTGTTCAGAAAGTAAGCCAAATGGAGGTATACTGGGGCATGATAAGGTTGGAGGGTTAACAGAAAAAGGAGATTTCTCTAGTCTTACCCTTTCCCCGGTGCACTTCACCCTCAAGAGCAGAGCATTCTTCTTAAAGCACAGCTCTTGCAGCTCTAACCTTGTCTCAAAAATCAAACTTCTTGGTCTGGTGGGATAATCAAGCCTCAGGAAGCCAAAATGCCAAACGAAATGGGCTTGTCACCAGACCTTCAGTGCCTGTTGTCCAAGGATCAGCTCAGATGCCACTACTCCCCTCTCCATTCTCCAAACTGTATTTTCTCTTTACCCACATGTACCGGCAGTACTTTGCCTTCTATTGCCAATCAGTTTGCCTGGGCTTGGCATAATTTTGTATATGTGAGTCTTCCCTTCTAGACTGTACATTCCAGAATTCAGTGCACAGATTGACATATAAGTAGTCAAGGGTAGAAATAAACGGTGATGGGGGCACTGAGGGTTGCTTTCAGCATCAGAATACCCATGCCTCTCCTCACCAAAGGAATCATTGTGCTAGAAGTCTGAATTGCATGGTGGCAGCCAAAGGTGACCTGACTAGGACAAGCCAACTGAGGACAAGGCAACTTAGGAAAGACCACATCCTAGCTTCATTCTGGCACTAACTGGTATTTTATTAGAAGCAAGTAGATGCTTAAAAGTTGCACCCCTTGGTTGTTACAGCTTTTGAACACTCCACTCATTTTCTCTCTATACTAAAATGTGACATTTTCTGTTTCCTTCGGAGCATCTTGTGAGAAATCTACTCTTTTCTTCCCCCAAGTTCAGTTTCTGTAGTACACATACATGATTATACTCAATACATTTCACTTGAATGTACTCCTATCTCCTCTTATATCTGATATTTTATGGAAAATTACTTAAGTGATGAAAACAATCTATTTCCAAGTGTATCTTCAGGCAAAAGAGGAAGGAGTGGATTTAGACAGTGCATAAACCCAACATTATGAATATCTCCCAGCAAACAGATATTTACAAGTAAGCAATTTTTGCCATACTTACAAGACATAAAATTTTCTAGAACCCATAACACAACATATGGATAACAGAAAGGAACTCCTTTTAGCAGAAGCAAGAAATCATAAGAATATTAACTGGGGCAGTTGAGGTAGGAATGGAAGAGTGACAGATTAAGAGCATTTTTCTTCTTCTAAGAGTGATTCTTCTTATAAGTAACAAACTCAAGTCTAACCAGCTATTCAGGCAGCTATTTCCTCATGGCAAAAGGACAAAAAACAGACCAAAAACCTGCTGGGATATCAAAGTATTTACACCAGGACAGGATATTAATTTCAAATATAGCTTAAATGTTACAACTGTCAGAATGATAGAAAGATTCTGGAGGTAAATACTAAAGAATTACCCTGTAGTCTAGGCTACTTTTACTCGTCCATGTTATTTTCAACATTTTTAAGATAACCTTTAAGTTATAAATATTTATAGAAAATATGAAAAATGAAAAAAATGTGTAAAGAAAATAAAAATTCACCTATAATATACCCCGCAGGGATAAGGGTCTTTAAAATATTGATATATTTCTTCTCAGTCTTTTTTTCTATGTAAATTTAGAAGACCTTGTAATGCAAATAGTCTAAAAAGTCAGTTAAAACAGGAATCAAAAATTATACTAAATATTTTTAATAGACTTTATTTTTTAGAGCATACAGTATGTAGCCTTTTCAGATTGGCTTCTTTCACTTAGTAATATGCACTTAAGATTCCTCCATGACTTTTCGTGGCTTGATAGCTCATTTCTTTTCAGCTCTACATAATATTTCATTGTCTGGAAGTACCAGAGTTTATCCATTTACTTACTGAAAGACATCTTGGTTGATTTCAAGTTTGGGCAATTATGAATAGAGTTGCTGTAAATATCCATGTGCAGTTTTTTGTGTGGACATAAATTTTCAACTCTTTTGGGTAAATACCGAGGAGCATGATTCCTGGATCATATGATGAGAGTATATTTAGTTTTGTAAGAAACTGCCAAACAGTCTTCCTAAGTGGCTGTACCATCTTGCATTCCCACCAGCAATGAATGAGCATTCCTGTTGTTCCACATCCTTGTCAGCATCTGGTGTTGTCAGTCTTCTGGATTTTGGCTAACACTTGTGTAGTGGTATCTCAATGGTAACTATCAGTTTGTTCTCTATAGTTAAGAGTCTGTTTCTTGGTTTTCCTCTCTTTTTTTCCCCCTTTGATCATTTGTTTTGTTTCTTAAATTCCATATGTGAAATCACATGGTATTTGTCTTTCTCTGACTTATTTCATTTAGCATAATATTCTCTAGCTCCATCCATGTTGCAAATGGCAAGATTTCATTCTTTTCTTCATGACCAAGTAATATTTCAGTGTGTGTGTCTTTTTTTTTTTTTAAGATTTTTTTATTTATTTGACAGAGAGAGACACAGCGAGAGAGGGAACACAAGCAGGG
>NW_022590570.1:0-12250 GCF_004348235.1 Phoca vitulina | reverse complement strand
CTGGGTACCACCACGAGCGTTTCTGTAGGAGAGCAAGGGGAACCAGTGCTAATGGACTTGGCCTGCTCACTAGCCGATGATTCTGGCTCCAGTCTACAGGCGGGCCATTTATGCGGGACAGGAGAGCCAACTTTTTAAATCTCCCCCCTCTCTCCTCAAAAGCATCTCCTCTATGAATCTGCTCCAGTGCTTCGGTTTCCAGCTCTTAACAATCACTCATTTGGGGTTTTATTAATTAGGACTGCAGAGAAGCGCTGGTTCAGCACACGGGAAGTTGCTTAGGGCCCCCCCGAGACGTGGTTGTGGGGCAGGGGGCCGGTCTGAGCGCAGCCAGCAAGGGCGGGGATGGGGGGCGCCCCAGTGGCCGGGAGGCTGGCGGCAGCCCCTCCGGGTAATCTGGACATGTAGAGCCAAGGGTTGAACAGTGAGGCGTCGGGTGGGGAAAACTGTGCGGGAGAGCACCGCCTGACATTTAGGGATTGCCTTTTCTGGTCTTCCAGGGGCATTTGCCAGTTTTGCTGCCATTTTCCATGTTTGCCTCCTTTTGCGTTGTGTCATTTCATGAAGATCAAATGGGACATGGAAAGGGCAATTGCACACCGTGAAGCGGGAACAGAAACAGAAACAAACACACGGCAAAGACACGGTTATGCCCCTCACTTCCAGCGGGCCCTCATCCCCCAGGAGCTTGGCTGACGGAGTCACCCCAATGCTTATCACCGAGTGGTTGAGGGTGCACCTGTGCTGGAGCCGGCTCACCTGCTCAGTGTGCTTGCTCACACCTCAGGCTCCCTTCGCTGGAGCCCACACCTTGGGCTCAGGCTGGAAGGCAGAGTAAGGGCAGGAAAACTTGTGCCCACTGAGTGGTCTCTTGTTTGCTCACAAGAGAGTCAAAAGTGCTCGTTGCCTCTTCTGCATGAGGCCCTGGTGTGGGTTTGAGAGTGAGGGGAAAACGCTCCTGCTTCACCCTCACCAGCCCAGCCAGGGGGTTCAGAGCGGTCTCTGCGGGGCCATCCCTCCTGGTCCCTGCCCACCCCCTCTAACCTGTTCCCAGCGCCAACCCCCATACCGGGTTGGGGTCATGGGTCCAACATTCCAGCTCTGTCCTGTGAGGTGACCACGACGTTATGTGACAGGGAAGACCAACTGTGGAGGAGGTGAGGTAGGAAGTGGTGGTGAGAAGACACCAGGAGTGTTGCTGCACAAACGGGTGAATTTACAGCAAACAGCAAACGTTCTCATCATTCAAGAAGTTTCTGGGAAATGGGCCCACATCGAGTGTATACCACAGACTTCCTGGAGATGCACAAGAGCAAAAACCCCATCATCTTGTTTAAGTAGAGCACACAAGACCTGCTTGGCCATTCTCTGGGAGAAACTAAACAAACCAGCCACACAAACAGAGCTTCATTTGGCTTATTTTGCGAGACTACTTGACGTGGGTCAGTTCTTGCTTCTGCCTCTGGAAATCACAAGCAAAACTTAAAACTCTTGCCCAGAATTGGTACCAGGGAACGAGTTGCCAAGTCCCTACCATTTAAGAAAACTCTCGTATTATAAGCCATCACAGTGAAGAACACCCAGCTCTGCGGTCTCCCGGTACCGGCTGCTTTAGAACCACACACCCTCGGTCCGCTTTCGGTTTGACTGCTCCTGGTTTGCAATCTGTCTTTTTGGTGCGTGCACCATAAACTTGTACTAAGTCCCACTGCTGCGATTCACTGGGTTTCCTTCTGTGATTTCTGAACTTCTGGCGATACCTAATAAAGGGCTACACACTTGGGTGAGTGATGGAGAACATGTGTAAAGACACGATGTTACGTTGCAAAGAGGAGAGCCCCACGTTTTGGGGACATTGCGCAGACCCAGCCATGAGCCTGGGCTTTTCCCCACTGTGCATGCTCTCCCGCCGGCCGTTCCCCCGACACTGAGGCTGGGGAGTAGGGCAGAACTCAGGGCTCTGAAGGGCACCGTCTGCTTGTGGTGAGCTGAGAAAGGGTCTGAGAATACTAGGAAGTATTCTGTGCACACCCTGTCTCCTTGACTGTTTTGTGCCAAGAGGTGGACAGAGCTGACTTAATTTACCCTTAAATGTCTCCCACTCAACACTTCTCTGATGAACCTAGAAGTCAAAACCCCAGGACCAGCAGGCCAGTGGGCTTTCACGGTGTTGCCCTGACAGGACGCTTTCTTCCAAACCTCCCAGTTTTGTCATTGTCCCTCCCCTGATCTGGTCACTACCTATGGTGTCCCATTAGGGATCACTAGTCACAGGCACGTGCCACCGGGCTCCCTGTGAATCCAGTCAGCCCTGAAGGGGCTTGGTGGGCTGGGTCTCTCATGCCCACTGGGTAAGGCCCAAAGTAGCAGACAACTCTCATGCCGTCGTAGGAAAAGGCCTTCGATCAATGCCACAACCCTCATTTTAACCATAAAACGCATGAAGGGAGCCTCAGAGCCTCTGTGAGTCCGGCCCACCGCCACAAAACACATGCAGCCTAATGCCTATAACCTGCACCTCCTGTTCCTCAAACCCGTGTTCTTTCCACTCTGCTTGTGTATCAACGCAAGGCACATACGCCTAGGTGACAATGGGAAAGTGCCATGAGGGAAAACCAGCGCCTCTGTGCTGAGGAAGAGTCCTCTCGTCACTACGTGATCACAATCGGGACCATGGCGCCACTCAGAGAAGGTAGGCCCTAATGTATCGATGGGAAGGGGCAGAGCTGATTGTAGAGGAAGGCTAGAAAAAAGTCCCATTGTGTTCATGCAGTAGAACACAGATCTGGGAGTTCATACACTCCCCTTTGTTAACATCTGTACAAATCTCTGGTTAGAAATTCAAATTCCTGTCATCGTGTGAAAATGTCTCATGCCCAGTGAGTCACGCTCAGAGGAAATGGGGACCCTGCAACCACCTCCCACCACCCTAGCCGAACGGTCTGCCTGCATCCTGAAACTTCCTCTGTCTCTTGGGGAGGAAATCATTGCTTAGTCTCCAGATTAAATTAACTTCTGAAGCAAATTCCTCCATAGAGGTGCTCAACTCAGAAAGGATAACACCTAAAAGTAGAGGTTGGCAATGGGCAGGGGGGCTGTATGTGTGTGTGGGGGGGCGGGGGTTGTATTTTGGTTGTGGCCGTATCTGAGAAGCAGCTTGGGCAGAGTCTAGAGTGGCCTTTCCAGAAGAGCCCGTGCTTCTGTCGGCTGTTTGTGAGCATCAGGACCCATCAGTTCTGGAATCTGTTCAGGACTGCAAGCCAGGATTGAGGGGAACAGTGTTCTAGCAGGGTGGGATACTTCAGATTCCCTGGCATAGGCCTCCCCTGGTATTGGGACCAACACTGCCAAAGGGACATTGTGCAAGAAAGAGAGAAAGGCAGTGAGGTGGGACAGAGAGGCACAGACAAGAGTGGAGGATACAGGATTTGGGGAGTAAGAGAGAGGAGAGAAGGGACAGAAAAGGGGGAGTTTATGTAGATAGAAGGAATTTCCCTCTTGTCCTGGTTTCACTTCTTTAATTTAATCTGCGTGTACAAAGTCAAGATTATGCAGTTCAGATTTCGCATGTGTCTGTTGCTCAGAAACCATCATCACTGTAGACCCTATCACTGTAGCTCAAGGACCACAGATCACTGGAGGATGTGTTTTGGCCACACGTGGTTGCTGATGAACTCTGGGCAACTAAAAATATTGGTGGGGGTGGGGGTGGTGTTTGGGGGCAAGGAGGGAGAGGGCAAGTTAGAAATAGACCAAATAGATCAATGTCTACCATTTCAGTGGGTAACAATCAGACTGGGGATCTGGTCACGAGTTAGACCTGCAGAGCTCATCCCTTCTAAGACGCTGCCCTTCTGAGGGCTCTGGGCCACAGACTACACCAAACGCACCTTCTGGCTGCTGTCTGAGCATGTGAATCTTCAGCTCTGCTTGAATGACTTTGACCTTCTCAATCTCTTCCCTGGGTGTTGTTTTGTTTACCTACCCACTATCCCGGGGAAAATCTTTCCTCCTTGGAGAGGAACCATAGCTCTAGGGTGGTGGGCTGCAGACAGGTGTTTGGACAGAGGAGTTTCAGTCACTTGTGATCACACCAGATGAGATGGGTCTCTGCTCCAGCTTGCCTCAGGAGCACCTTTGCGCTTGTGGTTTTCTTTCACTAAACCACAAAGTTATTTTTCAGTCTTGGCAAAAACACCCAGAAAGCAGGTTCTTTTCAAGATACAGTTGAACTCAGCAAGAACAAGAAGTAAACATGAAAAGCTTTTATACAGAAATGTTGGTGAGGAAATGAAGGCAGGCAGGGTCCGGAGCACAGGGGAAGGTGTCAGGAGATAGATGGGGGCCAAGACTCAGAGTGCTCACCTCTGAGGTCACGGCCAGGGCTCCTGTCCAGCTAGCTTTAACCACACCTGTTCTGTTTCTGTGCACTAAGGCGGGGGGAGGGGTAGGGAGGCAGAGGACGTGATGCAGGACTCCAGTGAGGTTACCCAAATGCAGATCATGTCAAGCACAATGAGGGACAGGGCTTTCGAATCCATTCTTCACACAGCCCACCGTACATCTGACTGTGGCATGACCCCAAGGCAATCCTGCCGCGATTTTCCACTTTTCGTAAGAGAACATTTGGGATCCAAACTCAATGACAACTCCCCATACGAATGGTCTATCTCCAAACTCCCGCCTCACTTCCACACAATCAGACTTCTTGCCTCTGGGTTCTAGACATCCTGGCTTCCTTGGAATGAATACCCAAGAGAGCTCCATGCTTCGACTTGCCTCAAAATACACTGTTTCTTTTTCCTTCAATCCCTCCAGCTTCTACTCACTCTTCAACTTCAGCTCATACGATGTTACTTCTAAGAAGTTTTTCCCGATTACCTCCCTCCCATCAGTGTAGCTTATCCCCCAGCGCAGCCTACACTCTCCTTAAGAACACTCACCACGCTCAAGTTTCTGTTCAGCGTCAGGCTTGCCTAAGAAAGGATGGCGTGATGGGGGAAGGGTGGTGATGGTAAAAAATCTTGTTTTCTTAAAAGATGGAAACAGAATTCCTCTGAGGCGGAAGAATCTGTTCAGAGAAACAACATGGCTATTACGTTTGGAAGGAAGAGGGGAGCCCGAAACCTGATACAGCTGGAACCCGGGCAATGGGGCAATCAGAGAGAGAGGAGCTACTCTCTTCTAGGGATGGATAAGATCACTATGAAGCAATGCAAAATCCTAATGTAGCAATTAACAAATAGAATCCAGCAATACCTTAACTGCTAGGCAAAGAAGGATCAATATCAGGAAATACTTTTGTATAACCTGATGGATTATAAAGCTATGAGGCCACATAATCTGATAACCCCTTTAGCTATTGAAAGGTAAGTTGTTAAAATTCAACATCTCATAATCGGTTATGTTTTTAGCATAGTAGGATTTTCCATCTGAACCTCGAAGCATCTTGCTCAATGAGAATCGCTGAAGTATTGCCACAAAAGTTAGGAACAGCATAGGGAGGCCTCCTGTCACTGTGATCATTTGACATTCTTCTAGATACTAGCCATGATAAAAGTGAACCAAATTGGAAGTTTAAAAGAAAAAAGCCAAGAAGAAGAGGAAAAATGATCATTTGGGGCCCCAGAAAGAACTCTAACAAACCAAGATCAAAATGATTAGCATGGGCAACAAATATATAAGACAGATGTCAATAAAGAAAAAGACGGTTCCTATACATATGAAAAATATTCACCCACACTCATGTGGAGTAATGCATGAAAATCACTAAGATACAGTTTTTCAGTGATCAGATTGGCAGATACAATCATGAGGAAGGATATGCGGAAACTAATACAATGTGGGTGTAAGTAATTTGATTAACATTTTACTGTGGGCAATCCAGTAGTATCTACCAGAATTACAAATACGTGTACCAATAGTCTAGCAATGCTACTTCTAGGAATTCAGGTGACCCAACTTTCTCCTGCTGTACAACAAACCACTCCACACTCAGTGGCATAAAACAATTTTATGACGTTCATGATGTCATGTGCTAGGAATTCAGGCAGAGAAGGAGGGCATGACTTGTTTCTCCTACATGGCAGACCGGGGCTTTAGTTGCGGTGGCTGAAATGGCTGCAGGCAGCTGGGACACAGCTAGACGAGAGCCACATGGCTGTGGCTTCCTGGCTGTCAACTGTGTGTCTAGGTTCTTCTCCATGTTGCACCTGCTGGGGCTGGAACATCCAAGATGGCTTCTCCACTCCTTCACCAAGGGGACAGCACTCTTCTCCTGGTTGTTTGGATTACTAGTTCCTCACAGTGAAGTCAAGTCAGGAATTTAAAGGGAGTATTGGTCAGCTTTAATCCCTGAGAGAGTAGGGAGCTTGAAGAGCAGCCACAGTGGCTGTTCAGAGGGGTTGAGATGGTGTGGGGGCGAACTGGTGAAGGAGAGAGTGGAAGGACCCATGCCTCAGGCTTGTCCGTGTCCCGTTCCAAGGAACTGGGAACTGTCTTCACATCATGGTGCTTGACGCTCCAGAAGGGGTGATGGTGATCCGTCCTCTGAGACTATAAGCAAAGCAATGGAATTAAATTCAAAATGGACGTCTCTGCGCTCCCTCACTGGGCAGGATATGGCTCTCGGTGATGTGACACTGCTGGGAATTGTATCATTTAGTGGAATGCTCCTGTTGATGTCTTTTGTGTGGAGTTATTCTCAGAAAATGTACTGTAAAGCCTAAGGAGCGATTGTGGAAGCAGCTGAAAAGTCAGCAGCGCTCCTGTTCTCGGGCTATTGAACGCAATGGCCCTGTAGGAGCAGGATCCCACGATCCCCAGGGGCAGGGCATAGGTTAGGAGCTATGAAAGAATGTGACCCTCAGTCCCCCTTCCGCACCTGGGGATTGCTAGCCCAAACGTCCCCCTCCTCCCTTATCCCATGACTTGCCTCCATGTGTGTGGGCGCCTAGGGGAGGATGCAAGCCTGCCTTAGGGCTTCGAGATAGTTGCCATCCCTTTGTACTCCTTTCCCATGCCTCTGTGCTTGCTTTTCTGACAAAAAAATAAAATAAAAGCTATGTGCAGAATTTAGCTGCCCCTGCTCTCCCTTGCAAAGGCAGCCCTGCACGGCCGCTCAGATTGGTGTCTGAGAACTTAATTTCGGTGCGTGACGACACTCTTGTAGGACTTAAAATGTCTCTAAAAACTTTTAATTTAAAAGTTTAGTTATTAATTCTTAGGATTATACTGTGAGATTGGCCCTTTTTACAACCATGGGTGTCAATTTTAACGAATTCCTTGGTGGCAGGTCTTATGCTTTGTTAAGCTAACAGTTCTCCACACTTTTCAATGGACAAGTCACTAAATCTAACCTCTCCCAAAAGGTCCAATTTGGTATTTTGTTTGTTTATCAAAGTTTGTCTGTTGTGTTGTGTCTCTCCTTTGCTTTGGTTTGCACTTATCTCTTCCATGAAACGTTGGAAGTCAGCAACAAACCTCGGGTGTGGATTGTTCTACACACTACCCCAGCCTTTGCTAGTTCATGTCACAGACTCTCAGTGCACTTCTTTATATGTGTGGTGAGGATGCGTCAGATCTGCTGTCTCAACAACTTTCAAGTGTACAATCCAGAATTATACCTACAGTTAGTTGCCATGCTGTGGGTTAGATCCCCAGAACTTAGTCATCTTATAATTGAAGGCTTTTACCTTTTGGCCAGCAACTCCCCATCTCCCCAAATCCTTAGCCCCTGGTAATCACCATTATAACTCCCTGTTTCTATGAGTTCCATTTCTTATTAGGTTCCACTTCTTATTAGGTTCCACATATAAGTGAGATTATACGGTATTTGTCTTTCGCTGTCCGATTTTTCTTAACTTAGCATAATGACCTGAGGTTTATCCATGTTGTTGCAAATGGCAGGATTTCCTTCTTTCTCGTGTCTGAACAATTTTCCATTGTATACACCTATCACATCTTCTTTATCCATTCATCCATTGACAAACAGAGATTGTTTCCATAACTTGGCTATTGTGAATAATGCAATAATTCAATACAAATAATAATTTGTAGCAAGGTAGTGATGTTCACCCAAGTCCCGTGGCTCCCCTGCATTTCCCAGCCTCCCTTAGAGTGAGCTCAGAGCTCAGTGGATTATTCCTCATCAGTGGGTTGGGAGAGAAAGCCACAAGTGGTCACTAGGAATCTGGGATGAAGGCAACATAAACTCCATATTTTCTCTCTCCCTCTTGTGCTGTCACATAAATAAGCAGAAAGAGCATTTGAACGATTTCGACTTTAACTCTTTGGGTTGTGCTTCCGGAAAGTGGACACTCCCGATTATTACTGTAGACACTACTAGATCATTGCTCCCCAGAGGTGTGTTCCCTGAAATGACAGAGCTGGCTAGGAAAGAAAAGCAGGGGGACCGTGGGAGCCATCGGGAGTTATTTCAAAATCCTTTCAAGGTTAATGACCTTTAACTCCCAGTCTGACTCAAGAAACTGGCTTCTCACAGGTTCCCCTTTCTACATCCCTTTTCCCTCTGCACAGCGCCCCGCTAGAGGTGTCCCCCCAACCCCCAGACCCATGCACTTGCCCCCCCCACCCCCGCAATGATACTTGCCTTTAGAACAGTCACTGCCACCAGTGAGAATGAGGCTTAACTCCTGGGCGGGCTTTGCATTTGGGCAAACTTGTGACCCGCAGGACACAGCCCGGGCAGGAAGAGATCAAATCTACCAGCTACCCTGACGTGCCTGCCTTTCTCCCCTGTCCAGCTGAAATCATTCCAACACTGCTTTTTCACTACTGGCAAGAAAACGTGGTCCACACGATAGCAAGTAACTACTGATTAAATTTTCCCATTTTAACACAGGCATACGGAGGGGCTCTTTTGCAGCAGGGAAGCTCTGCAGACATTAAGGAGAGGAAGAAGACAGGCTGGGCTTTTGTTTTATTTTCTCTTTCTCTTTGAGCTGAGCTGGCAGTCTCAGGTTTGAATGGGAGTCATCTGGGTTTCTTTGGACGGTCAATCAGGTAAGCCCACATTCATGAAAAGTTCCACAGTGTTGATTTCTAATTCCCAGGCTATGCTTGGGAAAAAAAAAAAAATCTTTTTTAGAACAAATTTTCCCTGTTTTAAGGGAAGCGATTTAGAGTGGCTGCCTTTGGCTGAAGTACAGCCAGTTTACAAGACCGTAAATTTTGTATAGTTTTCGTTTACACGTTACTGGCAAACAGAGCTTCCTTAGCACGAAGCCAATAAAGAGTGCTAACTGGGAAGAATGTGGGCATTCACATGTGTTCGTGAGTCTTCTGTGCCTTGTCGCTTTGGTATACGCTGCCAGACTTAAGGAAGAGAGAAAAACCATCTGATGAAAATGAACGGATGTTTCTCACTGCACAGGGGAAGGGAATGGGTCCCAAGGCTTCTTCAAGCTGGCTGTTGAGGATTGAGGAAAATTCAAGTAATTGATGGATTGAATGAAATGTATTTCAGGCTTCAAGGATAGTGTACTTAATTCACTGAGTCTCTCACAAGAATTTCAAATGAAGGGCGAGGTTTGGAGAGAGGGGAGAGCACGGGAGAGGAGGGAACAAGGTGGGGAAAGCAGGAGAGAAGGAAGGAGAAGACTGAACCTCGCATCAGGGGAGGCCAACAAGAAAGGAAGGTGAGAGAAGAAATGGGTGAGGCCAAGGAGAGCAAGGAGAGGCTCGGGGGGGGCCACGGGAGGAAGGAGGAAGGACACAGAGAAGAGGTGGGCACGGAGACCAGGAGCAGGAGGGGCGGACAAACGAAACCTACTTCTTCTCCACTCACTGACTCACTGGGTGACTCTGGGCAAATGACTATGTCCCTGTAAGACAGGATAATTCTCTCCCCCATCAGCTATGTGGAAACAAATGAGGCATGGGTGTGGCAGTGCTATAGGAATACAAGGGTCTTTCCTGATTTAGAACTAAAAAAATTATCTATATATGTGTTATCTATAATATATCTATATTCCCTGAAATTGCAGAGCTGGATAGGAAAGAAAAGCAGGGGCCACGGAAGCCATGAGAGAGTTATTTCAAAATCCCTTAAGGGTTAATGACTGTTAACTCCCAGTCTGGCTCGGGAATATATATATATATAGTATATATATAATTGGTCTCTGGTCTCTCTGTGCCTCAGGAACAACAATGGACCAACATGAATGCGGTCACTCTGGTAAGTGACTTCTTGTGTGTGTGATTATTTTACCAATTTCTGTGCCAATTTTATATAAAAATCATGCAACCTTCTCTAAGCAAAGTATAAGCTATCAGATATTTCTTCAGAGAGAATAATTTTACTTTGCTTATTCCAGTATTTCCCCAGTCCAGGCTTTTCACGGGTGGTCAAGACCACAGCCCAGCCCAGCGAGGTTTATTAAGGGCCATCTCTGGCCTTAGAACAGAGTCAAGTTACTTAAGCCACCTGGAGATCGAACGCACAGTCGTGGCTACACATCTTTGATCTTCAGAAAATTTGTCTTGTACACAGCCAGAACTGGGTGAATCAGGCAAGCCTTGCATGACTAGATATGTTTCTAAATCCATATTGTCCCCCAAGTATGTTTTTCTATGATCCAACATGGCAGCATCCTGTAGTCCTAGAGAAACTGAGTTTTTTTTTTTAAACATTTATTTATTGATTTCAGAGAGAGAGAGAGAGAGAATGAGCATGGGAAAGCGAGCGGGGTGAGGGGCAGAGGGAGAGGGAGAGACAGAATCCTTGAGCAGACTCCCCGCTGAGCACAGAACCCTACACGGGGCTCATTTTAAGGACCCTGAGATCATGACCTGAGCCAAAATCAAGAGCCGGCCACTCAAACAACTGAACCACCCAGGTGCCCTGAGAAACAGCGATGTTTTAAAAATCACTGTTGGTTTGATTTGATTTGATAATGGAGTTAGCCTCTATTTTATAAATCCAATGTATTGGGAGACTACCTTTGCTCATAATGTGGGAATATCTCTTATTGTTAAAAGTATTCCATTGGTATAACCAGTGGTCATAACGTAGCAAACTCGCTCTGACAGGACCATATATGAAGAACCAACGTGCCAGAGGATCAGAGCTGAGAATCATTCTGGTGGGCAAAACAGGAACGGGCAAAAGTGCCACCGGGAACAGCATCCTTGGGAAGCAAGCATTTGGGTCGCAGCTGACTGCCCAGCCGTTCACTAAGACTTGCAGTGAAAGTCAGGGAAGCTGGGGAAAGAGAGAGATGGTCATTATCGACACACCGGATATGTTTTCTGGGGAGGACCACTCCGATTCCCTGTGCAAAGAGGTGCAGAGATGCTACTTACTCTCGGCACCAGGACCCCATGTGCTGCTCCTGGTGACCCAGCTGGGCCGATTCACCGCCCAGGACCAGCGGGCTGTGCAGAGCATGAAGGAGATCTTTGGAGAAGATGCCATGAGTCACACAATTGTCCTCTTCACCCACAAAGAAGACCTCGAGGGAGACTCCTTGACGGATTACATCCAGGACACAGATAACAAAGCCCTCCGCAAGCTGGTGGCAGCATGTGGGGGGCGAGTGTGTGCCTTTAACAACTGTGCTACAGGGAGTGATCGGGATGGCCAAGCGAAGGAGCTAATGGACTTGATGGAAGGCCTGGTGTTGGAGAGAAGGGGTGACCACTACACCAATGGGCTCTACAGCCTAGTAACAGCGTCAGGATGTGGACCTGTGTGCGAAGGGCAAAGGTTAAAGGATTTCAAAAGAGATCTTAGGAAGTACATGGAAAACCAGAGACGTTACTCCACTGTGGCCAAAGCAAATTACCTGAAACAAGCCCTAATCAAGACACCAGCCTTTATTTTTTTATTTTTTATTCATTTCTTTCTCAAATTGCTAATTCTGTTATTTTGTGTATTGTATAGAATGTGCGTCTCGTTTTGCTGCTTTCTTTTGAGTGTATGCTGTTTGTTCTGTAGCTTACTGTTAATGATAGCCAAAATATTGATGATAAGTTTGAGAAAGATCACTGAGCTGGAAGGCAAGACTCCTAGATTATAGTTACAGGTCAGCGATTATTTATTCACGACCAGATACTGGGTGAATCCAAGTGCCTCCCCTGGAAAACGCAGTGCCTGACATCAGTAAATGTTTGCGATTCTGTGAAGTGTTTAAATCTTAACATCACTCTCTTAATGAACCGAGTTATTTTAACAGTTACTATCTGCCTTGAAATTTAATACGAAAAGCGTTTGAAAGCTGTAAGCATA
>NW_022590569.1:10556-12254 GCF_004348235.1 Phoca vitulina | reverse complement strand
GCTATATTCTTCTTCTTCTTTTTTTTTTCTTAACATATATTGCATTATTTGTTTCAGAGGTACAGATCTGAGATTCAACAGTCTTGCACAATTCACAGCGCTTACCAGAGCACATACCCTCCCCAGTGTCCATCACCCAGTCACCCCATCCCTCCCACCCCACCCCCCACTCCAGCAACCCTCAGTTTGTTTCCTGAGATTAAGAATTCCTCATATCAGTGAGGTCATATGATACATGTCTTTCTCTGTTTGACTTATTTTGTGCAAAAGCTTTTTATCTTGATGAAGTCCCAATAGTTCATTTTTGCCCTTGCTTCCCTTGCCTTTGGCGATGTTTCTAGGAAGAAGTTGCTGCAGCTGAGGTCGAAGAGATAGCTGTCTGTGTTCTCCTTTAGGATTTTGATGGACTCCTCTCTCACATTTAGGTCTTTCAACCATTTTGAGTCTATTTTTGTGTGTGGTGTAAGGAAATGGTCCAGTTTCATTCTTCTGCATGTGGCTGTCCAATTTTCCCAACACCATTTGTTGAAGAGATTGTCTTTTTTCCATTGGACATTCTTTCCTGCTTTGTTGAAGATTAGTTGACCATAGAGTTGAGGGTCCATTTCTGGGCTCTCTATTCTGTTCCAATGATCTATGTGTCTGTTTTTGTGCCAGTACCATACTGTCCTGATGATGACAGCTTTGTAATAGAGCTGGAAATCCGGAATTGTGATGCCACCAGCTTTGCTTTTCTTTTTCAACATTCCTCTGGCTATTCGGGGTCTTTTCTGGTTCCATACACATTTTAGGATTATTTGTTCCATTTCTTTGAAAAAAGTGGGTGGTATTTTGACAGGGATTGCATTAAATGTGTAGATTGCTCTAGGTGGCATTGACATCTTCACAATATTTGTTCTTCCAACCCATGAGCATGGAATGTTTTTCCATTTCTTTGTGTCTTCCTCAATTTCTTTCAGGAGTATTTTATAGTTTTCTGAGTACAGATTCTTTCCCTCTTTGGTTAGATTTATTCCTAGGTATCTTAGTTTTGGGTGCAATTGTAAATGGGATCGACTCCTTAATTTCTCTTTCTTCTGTCTTGTTGGTGTATAGGAATGCCACTGATTTCTGTGCATTGATTTTATATCCTGCCCCTTTACTGAATTCCTGTATGCGTTCTAGCAGTTTTGGGGTGGAGTCTTTTGGGTTTTCCACATAAAGTATCATATCATCTGCAAAGAGTGAGAGTTTGACTTCTTTGCCGATTTCGATGCCTTTGATTTCTTTTTGTTGTCTGATTGCTGTGGCTAGGACTTCTAGTACTATGTTGCATAGCAGTGGTGATAGTGGACATCCCTGCTGTGTTCCTGACCTTAGGGGGAAAGCTCTCAGTTTTTCCCCATTGAGAATGATATTCACTGTGGGTTTTTCATAGATGTCTTTTATAATATTGAGGTACGTACCTTCTATCCCTATACTGTGAAGAGTTTTGATCAAGAAAGGATGCTGTACTTTGTCAAATGCTTTTTCTGCATCTATTGAGAGGATCATATGGTTCTTGTTCTTTCTTTTATTAATGTATCAAATTGATTGCTTTGTGGATGTTGAACCAACCTTGCAGCCAAGGAATAAATCCCACTTGGTCGTGGTGAATAATCCTTTTAATGTACTGTTGGATCCTATTGGCTAGTATTTTGGTGAGAATTTTTGCATCCA
>NW_022590569.1:0-10546 GCF_004348235.1 Phoca vitulina | reverse complement strand
ATTTGGTCCAGTGTGTCATTTAAAGTCTTTATTTCCTTGTTGATCTTTTGCTTAGATGATCTGTCCATTTCAGTGAGGGGGGTGTTAAAGTCCCCCACTATTACTGTATTGTTGTCAATGTGTTTCTTTGTTATTAATTGGCTTATATAATTGGCTGCTCCCATGTTAGGGGCATAGATATTTACAATTGTTAGATCTTCTTGTTGGATAGACCCTTTAAGTAGGATATAGTGTCCTTCCTCATCTCTTATTACAGTCTTTGGTTTAAAATCTAATTTGTCTGATATAAGGATTGCCACCCCAGCTTTCTTTTGGTGTCCATTAGCATGGTAAATGGTTTTCCACCCCCTCACTTTCAATCTGGGGGTGTCTTTGGGTCTAAAATGAGTCTCTTGAAGACAGCATATTGATGGGTCTTGTTTTTTAATCCAATCTGATAGCCTGTGTCTTTTGATTGGGGCATTTAGCCCATTTACATTCAGGATAACTCCTGAAAGATATGAAATTAGTGCCATTGTAGTGCCTGTAAGGTGACTGTTACTGTGTATTGTCTGTGTTCCTTTCTAGTCTATGTTACTTTTAGGCTCTCTCTTTGCTTAGAGGACCCCTTTCAAGATTTCTTGTAGGGCTGGTTTCGTGTTTGCAAATTCCTTTTAGGTTTTGTTTGTCCTGGAAGCTTTTTATCTCTCCTTCTATTTTCAATGACAGCCTAGCTGGATATAGTATTCTTGGCTGCATATTTTTCTCATTTAGTGCTCTGAATATATCATGCCAGTCCTTTCTGGCCTGCCAGGTCTCTGTGAATAGGTCTGTTGCCAATCTCATGTTTCTACCATTGTAGGTTACAGATCTCTTCTCCCGAGCTACTTTCAGGATTTTCTCTTTGTCTCTGAGACTTGTAAGTTTTACTATTAGATGTCAGGGTGTTGACCTATTTTTATTGATTTTGAGGCGGAGGTTCTCTGTGCCTCCTGGATTTTGATGCCTGTTTCCTTCCCCAAATTAGGGAAGTTCTCTGCTATAACTTGCTCCAATATACCTTCTGCTCCTCTCTCTCTTTCTTCTTCTTCTGGGTTCCTAGTTATTCTAATGTTGTTTCGTCTTATGTTATCGCTTATCTCTCGAATTCTGCCCTCGTGATCCAGTAGTTGTTTATCTCTCTTTCTCTCAGCTTCCTGATTTTCCATCATTTGGTCTTCTATATCACTAATTCTCTCTTCTGCCTCATTTATCCTAGCAGTTAGAGCCCCCATTTTTGATTGTACTTCATTAATAGCCTTTTTGATTTTGACTTGGTTAGATTTTAGTTCTTTTATTTCTCCAGAAAGGGTTTCTCTAATATCTTCCATGCTTTTTTTCAAGCCCAGCTAGTAGCTAGTATCTTTATAATCATCATTCTGAACTCTAGTTCCAACATCTTACTAATGTCCGTATTGATTAGGTCCCTGGTGGTCGGTACTGCCTCTTGTTCTTTTTTTTGAGGTGATTTTTTCCATCTTGTCATTTTGTCCAGAGGAGAATAGATGAATGAGAGAACAAAATGCTAACAGGGTAACAACGACCCCAGAAAAATATACACTAAACAAATCAGAAGAGACCTTCCAGAAAGTGGTTGCTTTTCTGTTCAGAGAATTGCTGCTATTCTTTTCTTTGATCTCCTGTTGAATTCGTAGGTGTTCAGAATGGTTTGATCCCTATCTAGTAGAATTCCTGGGACCAGAGGAAATTTAGGTCTCCTACTTCTCCACCATCTTGCTCTTCCCCCCCCACACACATGCTTTTATAAACCTCACAATACACATAGCTATTATTGTAGTTTAAATGGTCAATTCTCCTTTAGAGAGATGCTAGGAACTGTGAATTTAACCTTGTTGAGTGCTTGATATATGTGTATTCCTAAAAATAGTCATGAGGATTTTTTCCTGGGAGGCAGTTAACTGGAAACAGTTTGATCCTTTCAGATCTTGTTTTTTGATGTGTTAGGTGGGTTTGGAGCAGTGCTCAGTCTAGGACTAATTATTCCCCACTACTGAAGCAAGATCTTCCTGAGTATCCTTTCCAATGCTCCATGAATTAAGAATTGTTTCCAGGGGCGCCTGGATGGCTCAGTCGTTAAGCATCTGCCTTCAGCCCAGGTCATGATCCCAGGGTCCTGGGATCGAGCCCCGCATCAGGCACCCTACTCTGCAGGAAGCCTGCTTCTCCCTCTCCCACTCCCCCTGCTTGTGTTCCCTCTCTCACTGTGTCTCTCTCTGTCAAATAAATAAATAAAATCTTAAAAAAAAAAAAAAAAAAAAGAATTGTTTCCAGTCTGTCTGGTGGGAAAAAGAACTATTTTAGGCCTTGTGTGAATAATTGACTCTATTCTCTAATCCTTCTGGGCTGTTTCGTTGCTGGCCTTGGGTTGTTTCCTCATACACACATACTCTGCTGAATAACTGAGAGAAACCCTCTGTAGATCTCTGGGATTCTCTCCCTGTGCAACATTCTGTCCTGGGCACTCTGGTCACCTTGTTCTATTCCTCCTCTCAGCTTCATCTCAACTCAGTCTTCAGTCTAAAACAACAATCTGATAGCATACTCTTGTTTAAAATTCTTCCAAAATGTACTATTACTACCATAGAATGAGACTATATACAGCTATGTTGGATGACCCACATTAGAAGAAATGATGCCTTAGTTTCCTCTAGATTCTTCAATATAACCCAGAAGCTGGCTTTCTGTGACGTAGAAAGCTTGAATCATTGAGAGACAGGGAAGTGGCAAATCTACAAAAAGATTTACAACTGGAAAACAATGGGCAGGCCATACAAGGCAGGTTTAGAAGTGACCCATGAGGAGGTAGGGCCTAAGTACTATGGACACTGAACTCCCAAGTGCCACAGTCTTGGGAAATAAGATAACCTTCAAGAATTCAATGGGGGATGGGGCACCTGGGTGGCTCAGTCATTAAGTGTCTGCCTTTGGCTCAGGTCATGATCCCAGAGTCCTGGGATCGAGCCCCGCATCGAGCCCTGCATCAAGCTCCCTACTCAACGGGAAGCCTGCTTCTCCCTCTCCCACTCCCCCTGCTTGTGTTCCCTCTCTCGCTGTCTCTCTCTCTATTCAATAAATAAATAAATAAATAAATAAATAAATAGTAAAATCTAAAAAAAAAAAAAAAAAAGAAAGAATTTGATGGGGGAAAATCAATCCAGAGAGAAGGACTAAGATTTTTGTACTAAAAGGAGTGAATGGCATATGGGAGCCAGATTCCTTCCTTTCTTAAAGTCCTTAATTTTTCATCTTTCATTTTGTTATAATTTTGGACTAAAATGAGCTTCAACAAGTAGTAAAAATGATTTCACTTTACTGCCCTAAATAGTAACATCTTACGGAGCCATAGTATAGTTACAACAAACCAGAATTTAACATTGAGACATTACTATTAACTAATTTACAGACCTTATTCAAGTTTTACCAGTTTTTCCACTAATGTCCTTTTCTGGTCCAGGATCCAATCTGGGATTCAGATAGGATTTACCTGTCATGCCTCCTCAGTCTCCTACAATTTGTGATAGTCCATCTAGTCTTTCTTGGATTTTAATGACCTAGACACTTTTGAAAAGTACTGGCCAGTTAGTATGTAGGACACTTTGGTTTGACTGATGCCTCCTCATGATTAAATCTTGGTAATGCGTTTTTCCCAGGAATACCAGGAGGTGATGTTGTACACATTTTAGTGCATTATACCAGTAGGCACAGGATGTCAATCAGCTTATCACTTGTGATATTAACTTTGATCACTTGTTAGAGTGGTAACTATCAGTTTTCTGCACTATAAAAAAATCACAATTTTTTCTTTTGTAATTACTTAGTATCTTGTGGAGAGGTAAGTTGGGTTTTATTTCTTATTTCTCATTATACCTTTACCCACTAATTTTAGCATCCATTGATTAATGCCAGATTTCATTTGACTTAGAAAAATAAAGTGACACTGGTTATTTAAGATTTACACTTAGTGAAAAGTCTTACATATGTTTTTCACTATCTGTCCTTGACAATTTTTCAAAGTACATTTCTTGTCACTACATTGGAACATCCCGAGTTCCAATCCCACCATTACCTTCAGAGACCCAAACTTCCAATGATCTTTTATGCCTATGAGTATATTCTCTATCTGGAATGTACAACCCTTCAGTCCTTCACCCATCCCCATGCCATATCTGCTTGGCATACTGTCATCCACTCTTTGAACAAAATTCAAAAAGCCCTGGAGGTTTTGAAGAAGAATAAGAAGCACCAGGAATCTGTCTCCCCACATAGACAACAACTGCAGTGGCAGAATCTGTGTGATGTAACTGCTTCAGAATTCTGGAACCTACTGAAGACTTACAACTTCCAGGAGAAGGCTTGAATAGTAAATTGAGGGTGATTTTGGTCAATTTCAGCTCTTAGCACAGTAGTAGCTGCCCATTCCCCACCCCAACCGCCATGGCAGGCAGCTATTCATGTGTTTTGGGGGCAGCTTACACAAAGTTTACAGGAGCTAGGGTAGACAAAAAGGACTCAGTCCTCCAAATATCAAGAATCTGTTCTTCAATCACTGATGGCTGCTTCTGATCACAGTTGCAGACAAAAAGGCAGGCAGCCACTCTTGTTGCACCTCCCTCATTGGCATATGGGAGCCAGATTCCTTCCTTTCTTAAAGTCCTTAATTTTTCATCTTTCATTTTGTTATAATTTTGGACTAAAATGAGTCTCTTTCCCTCTGGATAAAGTGACTTCCAGATTTAAAGAGACAGCATCCTGCCCCCTCACCTCCCCTCACCCCACCACATTTTTCTGTTTTTCCTCTTTGGGGAACAAGACATTAAAAGGCAGCTATATGTATTGGAAAAATTAGAAAGTAACTACATGAGCCCAGGGAAAGGCACACACTCAGAAAAGACCTGGAAAGGCCTTGCATTTACACAGCAGACTGATCCTCAGCACAAGACAACCTACAATAAAAAACAAACAAACAAACAAACAAAAAGCCTAGGTAAATAAACAAAACAACAAGGAAAAAAATAGCAAGTCCTGGGGAAGTGGGAAAATCTGATTTGCAGAGTTACCTTTATTAGAGTCAAATGTCCAGTTTTCAACAAAAATTTTTTAAAAATATCAAGGCATACAAAGAAACAGGTAATCATGGCCCATTCAAAAGAGAAAAGTAAATCAACAGAAACTGTCTCTGAAAAAAACCTGATGGTAAATATACTAGACAAAAACTTTAAAGCAACTATCTTAAATATGCTCTAAAAGTACTAAAAGAAGTTGTGTAGAAAGTCAAGAAAATAGTGCATGAACAAAATGGAAACATAAATAAAAAGAAAAACCTAAAAAGAAATTATGGAGATAAAAAGTACAATAAATGAACTGGAAAATACACTAGAGAGATTCAAAGGCATATTGGAACATGAGGAAAGAATCAGCGAACATTAAGATAGGAAAATGAAAATTACTGAGTCTGGGGAACAGAAAGAAATAGGTTGAAGAAAAGTGAATAGAGCCCAGAGACCTTCAGGACACCATCTAATGGACTGACATACACATTGTGAAAGTTTGAGAAAGAGGAGAGAGAGAGAGGGAAAGGGGCAGACAGAATATTTGAAGAAAGACTGGTTGAAAACTTCCCAAATTTGATGAAAGACCTGAATATAAACATCCAGGAAGCTCACTCAACTCCAAGAAAAATGATCTTAAAAAAAAAAAAAAAAAAAACCCCACAGGGAGACACACAACACTCAAAGTTTCAAAGGCCAAAGACATAGAGCAAAAGAGAAATGTCCTAAATCTCAGTAGATTTAGTGAGAGATATCATGCAAAATATCTTTCCAACAACAGGATGAAGTTAGAAATCAGTGACAATACAAAAACTAAGACATCCATAAGTTTATGGAAATTAAATAACACATTCTTAAACAACCAATGGATCAAAGAAGAAATCATAAGGGAAGGTAGAAAATACTTAGAGATGAAGGAAAATGAAAACACAATATACCCAAACTTATGAGACACTTATGAGACAAACTTATGAGAGACAGCAATGCTAAAGGAGCTCTTTTTCAAACTTTTCCCAAAAATTGAAGGAAACATTTCCCAACTTGTTCTGAGAGGCCAGGATCATCCTGATACCAAAGCCAAAGACACTACAAGAAAACCACAGATCAATATCCCTGATAAACACTGATGCAAAAGTCCTTTAAAAAATACTAGCAAACCTAATTCCGCAGCATATTAAAAGTATTATACACCACAAACAAGTGGGATTTGTTCCTGGGATGCAAGAATAGCTCAACATACAAAAATAATCAATAGAATACAGTACAGTACTACCCAAAGCAAACTACAGAGTCAGTGCAATCCCTATCAAAATCCCAATGATGTTTTCTCTAGAAATAGAAAACCCCATCTAAAAATTCATATGGAATTTCAAATGACTCTAAATAGCCAAAACAATCTTGAAAAAGAACAACAAAACTGGATGACTCAGACTTCTTGATTTTAAACTTACTATAAAACTATAGTAATTAAATCACTGTGGTCCTGGCATAAAGACTGACTGACATATAGACCAACAGAATATAGAATACAGAGGCCAGAAATAAACCCTCCCATATATATGGTCAAATGATTTTTGACAAGGGGGCTAAGAATATCCTATGGAAAAAGGACAGTCTTTCCAACAAATGGTGCTGAGAAAACTGATATCCACTTTCAAATGAATGAAGTTGGAACTAACACCATATAAAAATTAGACCAAATGGATTAAAGGCCTAAATGTAAGACCTAAAACTATAAAATTCTTAGAGGAAACATTGGACGAAAGCTTCATGACACTGGATTTGGCAACAATTTCTTGAATATGACACCAAAGGCACAAGCAACAAGTGAAAAAGTTGCACAGGCACATTGGACTTCATGAAAATTTCGTGCATCAAAAGATATTATCAATGCAATTTTTTTTTTACATGAACAGACTCATATCAATACAAAGCAACCTACAGAATGGGAGAAAATGTTTTCAAGTAACATATTTAAAATGGATCAATATCCAGAATATATAGAGAGTTCTTAAAATTCAACAACAAAAAACCTGATTAAAAAAATGGCAAGGGGGTGCTTGGGTGGCTCAGTTGGTTAAGCAACTGCCTTCGGCTCAGGTCCTGATCCTGGAGTCCCGGGATCGAGTCCCACGTTGGGCTCCCTGTTCAGCCGGGAGTCTGCTTCTCCCTCTGACCCTCCCCCTCTCGTGCTGTCTCTCTTATCCTCTCTCTCTCTCTCTCTCAAATAAATAAATAAATTCTTTAAAAAAAAAAAAATGGCAAGGGCGCCTGAGTGGCTCAGTCGTTAAGCGTCTGCCTTCGGCTCAGGTCATGATCCCAGGGTCCTGGGATCGAGTCCCACGTCGGGCTTCCTGCTCAGCGGGGAGCCTGCTTCTCCCTCTCCCACTCCCCCTGCTTGTGTTCCTGCTCTCACTATCTCTGTCTCTGTCAAATAAATAAATAAAATCTTAAAAAAAAATCATTCTTAAAAAAAATAAAAAATTAAAATTAAAAAATGGCAAAAAACTTGGATACTTCTACAAAGAAGACATGCAAGTGACAATCCACACATGAAAAGATGCTCAATATTACTAATAATTAGGGAATACAAATCACAACTATAATGAGATATCACCTCACATCCATTAGGATGCCTACTATCAACAAAAAAGAAAATAACAAGTTGTTGGTTTGGATATAGAGAAATTTGAACACTTGCACACTGTTGATGGGAACACAAAATAGGAAGGCCATCATGGAAAACAGAACAGTGGTTCTTCAAAAAATTGAAAATAGGATTATCAGAGGATCTAGCAATTCCGTTTCTGAGTATATATTCAAAAGAACTGAAAGCAGGGTCTCCAAAAGATACATCCATGTTCATAGCAGCATTTTCCACAACAACTAAAAGTTGGAAGGAACCCAACTGACCACTGACAGATGAATGGATAAGCAAAATGTGGTACATACATAAAACTGAGTATTATTTAGCCTTAAAAAACAAAGAAATTCTGACACAAACTACAACATGGATGAACCTTGAGGACACCATGCTAAGTGAAATAAGCCAGTCACAAAACAACAAATACTGTATGACTCCATTTATGTGAGGTACTTATAGTAGTCAAATCATAGAGACAGGAAGTAGAATGGTGGTTGCCAGGGGCTGGGGTAAAAGGGAATAGGGAGTTAATGTTTAATAGGTACAGAGTTGCAGTTTCACAAGATGAAAAAAGTTATGGAAATGAACAGTGGTGATGGTTGTACAACATCATGAATATATTAATAACAGTGAACTGTATACTAAAAAAGGGTTCACATGGCAAGTTTTACATTTATTTTACCACAGTCAAAAAAAATTAGAAAAAATTCATCCAGCCTTTCCTCCTTGGCCCAACTCATGTAGTTGGGTTTTTCCCTCCACAGGGCTCGATGGCACCTATAAGCCTATCACAGGATTTGCTATATTTTATTGTGTGATGGATTTGCACGTTTGTGGTTGTTCCTTGATCTTATGTGTGATGTTTATGAAGATATATTGGAGACCCTGTATGTTTTCTGAGGAGTATACTCTGAATCTCTGTAATTCAAGAATTTATTGTCAGGAGGCTGCAGGTTTACAGCTGAAATTGCTGCTAGACATTTCAATGAAAGAAAAGTTGTCCAGAGGACATTATGGGAGATAAAGAGTGGAGGGAAACTTGGCAGTGGGATTTTTAAAAAGCCTAAAGTAGACCACCTGTTGGCTGATGGAAAAGGGATGTCACTCATTCACCAGAAGTTAGTAGGAATCAGGGAAAGGACAGAGAAGGTAGAAATTCAGTATTATAAATTGTTTTTGCTGAGTAAAATGGGATTACAAAAGGTAGAAATGAGGACTTCAAACCTTTTATGATTATGAAAGTAATAAATGTTCACTTTATAAAATCTGAAATTTACAGATGGGTGTTACAAAAACAGAAATCATATGTACTTTTACCACCCAGAGTTAATCACTGCAGGCACTGTGGAATACATCTGTCCTATCTACCTACTCTACCTATCTACCTACTCAGCAGGCAACCATAAAAATGACCATGCCAACTTTAACCATGCAAAATGATCTTAATGAATGGGGAAATTGCACCTATTCCATAACCTTTCAAATTTGTTATCAAAACATTAAAAACTCTCAATATCAATTATAAATGTGTACTGATAAATGTGCAAGAGAATAAACAGTAAATCTAATATTTATTGCTGTAATCCAAAACATTAGAAACATTGAGAATTAAAGTCTTTTTGTTTTGTTGTTCTGAAAAAAGAGTTATCAAGAGTGGTTTGAGGTGCCTGGGTGGCTCAGTCAATTGAGCATCCGACACTTGGTTTCAGCTTGGGTCGTAGGATTGAGCTCTGGACGGGCTCTGCCATGGGCACAGAGCCTGCTTGGGATTCTCTCTCTCCTTTGCCCTCTGCCCCTCCAGCACTACCAACCACACTGCACCCCCCCCCCCACCGGCCCTCTGAAAAAAATTAAAAATTAAAACAAAAAAATGAGTAGTTTGAACAGTGCTTGCTGCTTTTTTCTCATGTAACTCACCGTACAAAGAGAGCATCTTTTCTATGCCTTGGACAACTGTCCTACTCCCTTTCTAACTCTGGCTCAGCTCCCAACATTTTATCCTTTGTGCTTTCACTGTTGGAAAATATCTCCCAGAATTCCTTTAGTGTAAAGGGTTTTTTGTTTTGGTTTATGCTTTTTTGTTTTGGTTTGGTTTGCATTTGTTTTGTTTTGCTTTGTTTTTTGCCTACATTGCTTCCTCTGAGACTTCATTCTTTTCTTTAAAAAAACTTCCCTTATTTACATAGATGATTTCACTTCCACTAAGTTCCTCTGGCTGCCTACTTAGAACCTCTTAAGTGGCACCACTGTCAACATTCCTAAAGTCTGCTGTTTCTTCTGCAACTCCATTTATATTAGATTCAAATTTCCCTTCCAAAATTATTGCTTTTAGCTTCTTTGTTACTCTTTTGTCTTTGTTGTGCAATTCCCTCTTTCAATGATCAGCTTTTGTAAAATGCTATGCGGATTTACCACTAGAAGACAAGGAAGAAACATAGCTACATGCTTTGCTGTCTGTGTGTGAACTAAATAATAAATGCAAAGCAACCAACTGCTGACAGATTTTCATGTAAGTACATGATTGATTACTGGTGATGATGCACGCCTATTATTTACATAGTGATTTGTTCACTGAAGAGCTAGCAGCAAAGTTTGTACTTCATGCAATTACTCACAGTGAATACAACATGGTAACTGAAATCTGAACCATGTTGTGGGGGACTGGGGTTATCTGGCTGAAATCTGTGCATATTAAAGCTCTGTGAAAGTAAGGATTGCCTCTGTGTGAGCACCATTATATATAATAATTATAAAAATGATGCTAACTTGCCACTCTGGAAAACAGTATGGAGGTTCCTCAAAAAGTTGAAAATAG
>NW_022590568.1:0-12259 GCF_004348235.1 Phoca vitulina | reverse complement strand
AAGAAAAGCAAAGCTGGCGGCATCACAATTCCGGACTTCCAGCTCTACTACAAAGCTGTCATCATCAAGACAGTATGGTATTGGCACAAAAACAGACACATAGATCAATGGAACAGAATAGAGAGCCCAGAAATGGACCCTCAACTATATGGTCAACTAATCTTTGACAAAGCAGGAACAAATGTCCAATGGAAAAAAGACAGTCTCTTCAACAAATGGTGTTGGGAAAATTGGACAGCCACATGCAGAAGAATGAAACCGGACCATTTCCTTACACCACACACAAAAATAGACTCCAAATGGTTGAAAGACCTCAATGTGGGACAGGAGTCCATCAAAATCCTAAAGGAGAACACAGGCAGCAACCTCTTCAACCCCAGCCGCAGCAACCTCTTCCTAGAAACATCACCAAAGGCAAGGGAAGCAAGGGCAAAAATGAACTATTGGGACTTCATCAAGATAAAAAGCTTTTGCACAGCAAAAGAAACAGTCAACAAAACCCAAAGACAACCGACAGAATGGGAGAAGATATTTTCAAGTGACATATCAGACAAAGGGCTAGTATCCAAAATCTATAAAGAACTTATCAAACTCAACACCGAAAGAACAAATGATCCAATCAAGAAATGGGCAGAAGACATGAACAGACATTTTTCCAAAGAAGACATCCAAATGGCCAACAGACATATGAAAAAGTGCTCAACATCGCTTGGCATCAGGGAAATCCAAATCAAAACCGCAATGAGATACCACCTCACATCAGTCAGAATGGCTAAAATTAACAAGTCAGGAAACGACAGATGTTGGCGGGGATGCGGAGAAAGGGGAACCCTCCTACACTGTTGATGGGAATGCAAGCTGGTGCAACCACTCTGGAAAACAGTATGGAGGTTCCTCAAAAAGTTGAAAATAGAGCTACCATATGATCCAGCAATTGCACTACTGTATTTACCGCAAAGATACAAATGTAGGGATCCGAAGGGGTACGTGCACCCCAATGTTTATAGCAGCAATGTCCACAATAGCCAAACTGTGGAAAGAGCCAAGACGTCCATCGACAGATGTATGGATAAAGAAGAGGTGGTATATATATACAATGGAATATTATGCAGCCATCAAAAGGAATGAGATCTTGCCATTTGCAGCGATGTGGATGGAACTGGAGGGTGTTATGCTGAGCAAAATAAGTCAATCAGAGAAAGACATGTATCATATGACCTCACTGATATGAGGAATTCTTAATCTCAGGAAACAAAGTGAGGGTTGCTGGAGTGGGGAGTGGGTTGGGAAGGATGGGGTGACTGGGTGATAGACACTGGGGAGGTTATTCGCTATGGTGAGCGCTGTGAATTGTGCAAGACTGTTGAATCTCAGATCTGTACCTCTGAAACAAATAATGCAAAAATGTTAAGAAAAAAAAGAAGAAGAAGAAGATAGCAGGAGGGGAAGAATGAAGGGAGGGAATCGGAGAGGGAGACGAAACATGAGGTGATGGACTCTGAAAAACAAACTGAGGGTTCTAGAGGGGAGGGGGGTGGGAGGATGGGTTAGCCTGTGATGGGTATTAAAGAGGGCACGTTCTGCATGGAGCACTGGGTGTTATGCACAAACAATGAATCATGGAACACTACATCAAAAACTAATGATGTAATATATGGTGATTAACATAACAATAAAAAATTTTAAAAACTAATGATGTATGGTGATTAACATAACAATAAAAAATTAAAAAGAAAAAAAAAAAGAACACACAGGCATACTTCAGAAATACTGCAGGCCTGGTTCCAGACCACCACAATAAAGCAAATATCGCAATAAAGAGAAAAAAAAAAAAGAATTTAAAAGTTTATTGAGGATAAGGGAAATAAAGTATTGTCATATATTCTTGTAGAGGAGTAAACTCATATAGCCTATGTGAAGAACAGTGTGGCACTGTATCTGAACTCCCAAGTTCACTGAAGTCAAAATGTGGAAACAACCTAAATGTCCAACAAGTGAATGGATAAAGAGAATATGGTGTTTATGCAATGGAATATCATTAAGCCGTAAAAAAAAAAAAAAAAAAAGGAAATCCTGCCATTTGCAACAACATGGATGAACCTAGAAGATATTCTAAGGGAAATTGGCCAGACACAGAAAAACAAATACTACATGACCTCACTTATATGTGGAATCTAAAGTAGTCAAACTCATAGAAGCAGAGATAGGATGGTGGTTGCCAGGGGGTGGAGAGAGGATTAATGGGGTGATATTGGTCAAAGGGTAAAAGTTTCATATATGCAGGATGAATAATTTCTAGAGATCTAATGTATAGCATAGTAATATAGTAAACAATACTGTATTGTATATTTGAAATTTGCCAAGAGAGTCGATCTTAAGTATTCTCACCTGGCAGGGGAGGGGGTGGTGCAGAATACAAGACTCCAAAATATACCATTTGGCATGTGGATTATTTTGAGCTAAAGGCAATGAGACCAAGCAGCCTCAAGAAAAACTTTTACCTCTCCCTTAACTACGTAAAAGAATTTAGATTGGGGGCCTGGCTCAGAAAGAGAGCTATTACCAGAGATAACTTTTTATCTGAAAGGCCTATCTATATGGCAGCACAAACATCAAACTATCAAACATTTGCTCTTCTTATCATCCTGTGAATGACCCTCTTTTCCTTTGAAGCTCCAGGCCCATCCAATTCCTTAGTTCAGGATGACGTATAAGCCTCAACTGCCTGATTTGCCCTTGAGTCTTATAATTTGGGGACTCCCCATACATGTGAAATTATATTTGTTTTTCTCCTGTTAATCCATCTTATGTCAATTTAGTTATTAGGCAAGCTAAAGAACCTAGAAGGGAAAAAGAGAAAAATTTTCTGCCCCTACACACCAAAAAAGAAGAAGACAGAGGAGGAGGAGAAAATGGTAATGATGTCAGGTGATGGGTATGTTAATTCGCTTGATTGTGGTGATCATTTCAACAACATATACATATATTAAAACACCAAGTTGTACACCTTAAATACATACAATTTTTATTTGTCCATTATACCTTAATAAAACTTTTCAGGGAAAAAAAGCACTCAGCAGGAAAAAGGTCAGTAAGAACCTTTGCCATATCAATATTACTCCAGCATCATTATTAATTTTTCCATGTTCATTAGGTGGTCAGGTATTTTTAGGTTATCAGCATATCCCAGGTTTCCATACACCCCTTCTGTCTTGTAAGAGGGTTCCATAGTAGACATGTACTGGTAATATCTGCGGCAGTCACGGTCTCCTGGCTGAAGCTGATTGGACTAGGAGATTATCACTTGACCTCCTTAGGCTGATCAGATTCTCTCTCATGGGACTCTGACTAGAAGTAAACACTGGCCCTGGACTGACTCTTAAATCAGAAAGATTGGACTTGTGTGTTATGGGAAGACTTTTTACCAGAGAAACTGAGAAAGCTGGCCTGCATCTGGGCCCAATCATTAAGAGACAAACTCCACAGTAATAAAATTAATTTTTTAATAAAAAGAGTCATTAACTGTAACAGAGAATTGGCATAATGAGAGGTTGGCTACAAAGAAGGATAATGAGAGGTTGGCTACAAAGAAGGATAATGAGAGGTTGGCTACGAAGAAGGATAATGAGGGGTTGGCTACTAAGAAGTGTAAGAAGGGGTTGGCTACTAAGAAGCTACTAAGAACCTCCAAAGAATACAGGACTAGCAGAAATAAGGAGCAGCCTCCACCCCTAGGGCTGAGATGTGCTGCCCAAGGAAGAGGCTAACCCCAGGACGAAGAGTCAGACCTTGTTGGCCTGGCATCACTGGATGGAAAATGAAAAGAAGTTACTGTGTTTCCACACCAGTGGAACTTGCTGGAAATCCAACTTCTGTTCTTGGGGAGTATCTCACAGGAGGTACAACATTATAAGACCAGCTGGACCCTGGGCAGGGGATGGGGATGTTGGAGAAGGTCATCAAGAGGATGCGACTGCTAGTTGACCCTCAAGCTGGGCCCGGGCAATGAGAGGCTCTTCCCCCACTCCCGTGTCCTTAAAATGTGCATTCCACCTGTCTTCCCCACCAGGAGCTTCAGGGAGCTCTTGACAGAGCGGTGGGTTGTTGAGACCATCTGGACAGTTTATGTGACTGAACCCAGTTAAGGCCTCTGTGTAAACTTTTTAAGATTTTGCGACTGGATGTGGAGATCTACTTGTCTCACAGCCACCCGACAAGCCTCATAAGTAAGTTCCCTCACTTATTAAATCTGCCACCTACCGAGCTGGAGTGGTCTACCTCTTTCCTTGGTCTCTCCTTGCCCTCCCTGTAGGGGGCCAGCTTCAGATCTCACCCAGGGAGGTCCTAGGTTGCCAACTACAATTGGAGAGCCATCCAGGAGACCAAAGAAATGGGCCTTAGGAAAGAGGCACCTTTGGGACCATCCCAGATGGGCATCACTTTATGTGGGGAAGGGAAAATGTACGCCGGCTACTTGGGGACTGCCGCAGGGGTACAGGGACGCCCAGAAAAGGCAGGCTGGTCTCATGCGCTCGTGAAGGAACTATGGAGAGCGTACTGCAGTGGAGAAGAGAAGTGTGTGGCTGTGCAGGGGGCTGCCCCCCACCGCAAGCCTGACTACAGGCTTGAGTTAGAAAGTGGGAAGAAGAGCTGAGGCTAGAGAAGGACTGCAAGTGTCCACTCTGCTCCCCGCAGGGCTTAGTTTCCTTTTCGCAAAGCTGCCTCGGACTAAGGTTCGAGGGCTTGTGACAAAGCCTGATTTGGACACTTAGGCCTGGGATCCCTGAGAAAGTAAGGAGAGCAAAGAGGAGGACGTTGTGGCGACAGACACTGAAGTGGAAGAAACACTCCGCGCTGACTGATTCCTAAAACAGAGGAGACCAAAGCAGCGCAACATCGACCCCAGCCAGCAGGGCGGCCCCAGTTCAGCAAATGCTCGTGAGGAGCCTATCGATATAGCTACCAAGTTCCACAGACGTCAGGAGAAAGTAGCCAGGCATGGCTAGTGTGGCTATGGGATATGGGGCACGATGCATTTCTCTGGACAGGAGAAAGAAAATGAGCAACATCACCATACACCCTGCCCTTCGGCAGCATCTGCATGGCAGTCAGGGGCTTCAAGGTACTCACTCCTTCACAGATTGGATTATTCTAGGCTTGGTCCAGTTAAGGGATCTCCCTGGCACATGGGACCCTGCACATCTCTATGGAGGTACAGATTCTTAGGAGTTGGAAATGAGACCGGCAATCTATGCCCCTGTCTTTGAAAGCCCTGAGTGGGCCACATTCACTGCAGAAATGGACACCAAGGTACTCCATCTGTCCCCAGCACCTGCTATGGGACACTCATATCCATGCTGAACCCAGTCAAGGGACAAGACATTTACGATGTTGGGTGATCATTTGCTGGTCTGGGGGAAACTGGCAAATCCCAGAAACTGGGATGGGCTCTGGGAAAGAGCTGAGACAGAGCGGGAGCTCAGAATGCCAAAGTCTATCCCAATCAGCTGTGAAGAGTGTGATAAAAGTAACCAGAAAAAATATGTTTGACCTCCTTGCTGCCAAGACCCCACCTAAAGAGATAGACCAGCAACCCAGTGCTATGCTGGTTGATCTATAGCAAACCTTAAAACCTGAACAACAGTTCAGGCCTGCCCTATCTGTCCCTACCATCCCTGATGCCCCTACCTGCTCCAGCAGAGGCCCCAGGGATACATTCCTATTTGGAGTGGGTGCCTCCCATGCCCCACTTACAAAATACAAGCCAAGACTGCCTCCAGGTGAGGGCCATTAGGGGCAACCAGAGGCCTCATGTTGGGCTCACTATTGACTAGTCCCCTAGAAATTAACAACAGCTGACAGCTCTGGTTGATACTGGAGCAAAGTGTACTCATTCACAGTAACTCTCAGAAGTCTCCTGGCCCCCTCAGTGCCATCAGTGGTTAGGGAGGGCAAAGAATTATGCTCAGAAAAGTCCCTTTGACACTGCAAATTAGCAGTTCTCCACAATGAGACCTGGTAGCCCTTCAATACCAGAGAATATATTGGGCACATCCTACAAGGTCAAACTCTGCAAACCTCCATCAGTAAATTCCACCTCTGGGTTAGAGTAATCAAACCAGTGCTGAGGGGAAATGCCCACTGGGAACTAGTAAGTCTACCATCCATGAGAAAAATGGTAATTGTCAAATAGTATAAATTGCCTGGGAACATAAGGAAATAGGAGAACTATCAAAGAACTGCACCAAATGGGTATTACATGCTTTGCCCATAGTGCTTTCAACAGCCCTGTAGATGCTGGCAGATGACCATGGACTCCCAAGAAACGAACAAGATAATGCCACCCATCCATGTGGCTGTGCCCAACATTGCCACCACATTAGATACTTTGGCCATGGTCCGAGGAGTGCACCATGCTGACTGGATTTAGCAAATGCCTTTTTCAGTATATCCTTTGCTGCTGAGTCACAAGATCTATTTGCCTTCGTATGGGAGGGGCAAAAATGGACCTTCCCGGAAGGCTACCTCACAGCCCTCCAATATGTCATGGGATGGTAACATGAGACCTGACCCTGTTCTCCTTCCCCACAACAGTACAATGGGCCTGTTACATCAATGATATAATGTTAACATGTGGAGACTCACCTCTGCTGCAGGACACCCTGAAGATTTTGCTGGAACATCTGCAAGGGAAAAGATTAATTCACCAAAAATTCAAGGCCTAGATACCACCATAAAATTTTGGGGAATTGTTTGGTCAGGTAATTGGGGGTTTGGTAGGACTTATTCCCCACCTGGCACAGTGCCTCCATCCTTTAAAAACAAAAAAAGAACAGGTGATCAGAGCTGCAAGCCACCTTTGAGAAGGCAACAATGCTAGTGAAATAGATTAAAGCTCTGGACATCTCCGAAGCAGGGCTACCATTCGAATTAGATGTGTCTGGGACTCTAGAATGTGCAGGTTGGGCATTATGCAGGAGACAACAGAAGGAGAAAATACCGCTAAGATTTGGGTCTTAGCTCTGAAAAGGGGCAAAACCCTGATACACCTCCATAGAGCAACAGCTCCTGGCAATGCGCACAGTGCTCAGGAAGAAAGAGCACATCATGGTAAGAGCTTCCCTTTCTGTCAAGGGACAGTTGAGAACATGCTCCATGGACCCACTTCTGCCATGACTCAAATTCCCACTTTAAGTGGCATGTCTACCTACAACAAAGGACTACCCTGCCCACCAGCCCACTGCCTCTAGAAATGTGGGTGCTACTAGGCCCTATAGAATATAGAGAGCTTCCAAATGCCCCCACCCCTATTCCTGTGGCAGCCCCTGCTGTCTCTATAAAGCGGGCATGAGGAAAACTGCTGATCTAGTCAGGGCAACCGTCCCACAAGGACCGTGGCAGCTCTGCAGCCCAACACTGACACCATCCGGATGGAAACAGAAAGGAACCTGGCCCGTTAACCCTTTGCACTAAAATTTGAATGGTTCTAAAAGAACTAACCCTATGGCTTAGACAATGAAAAGCTGAGGTGCAGATGATCATAAATAAGCCCTTACGAGGTCAAGATATGTGAAGAAAACATTTAGGTTTGCCTGCAAGAGCCTGAGGCAGTCCTCACTGTTTTCCACATCCCAGCTCATGAGGCGCTAACACTCCTTTGCAACCAGGGAACTGATGCCCTAACTTGGGTAAAAACTCCTCAGTAGATACGGCTGATTGGACACATAGAAAGAGAGGCCACCATAACTCCCAGATTAAATGGCGTATTACCACGGATGCCAGATTGCCCCTAAAATACAGTGGCTTGGTTAATGCAGTAATAAATCCTGTGTATTCTAAACCATCCTCAAGGCAACTGCCAACAAGTCCGGGACCATCCACTGGAGTTTCCAAATGGTGAAGGATTGGCAAATTGATTACATTTGCCCCCTCCCTCCACGTGAGGATTCTAAATATGCCTTTGTTCACATGGACACTATGTCTGGCCTCATCCGAGTTTCCACCAACAGGGGATTGTAGAAGCTGAGCACCATGTACAGCTACTCTCATCAAAGAGACAGGTACTCACATCAAATGTGATCAGGGATCACATTTCAAAGGCCATGATATACAAGAGTGGACAAAAGACCATGACATTAAACAGAAGAACATCTCCCCTATAATCTGCAAGCGGCAGGACTGATAGGAAAAAAATAAATATTAAAGCAGCAGATTAATTTACTAACAAGTAAAACCACCTGGCCAAGTGAACTAAACTATCCCAGGCTTTAATACATTTTACATGATCAACCAGTAAGGCCTATTACCCAATATGCCAAACTAGGAACCCCTCTGCCAAGGCACCTAACACCGACCACAAAGGTATAAAAGTCGAGGAAGGGGTGCCTGGGTGGCTCAGTCGGTTAAGCATCTGCCTTCGGCTCAGGTCATGATCTCAGGGTCCTGGGATCGAGCCCCGCATCGGGCTCCCTACTCAGCGGGGAATCTGCTTCTCCCTCTACCCCTCTCCCCATGCTCATGATCTCTCTCTCACACTCTCTGTCTCTCAAATAAATAAATAAAATCCATTAAAAAAAAAAAAAAAAAAAGCATCTGCCTTTAGCTCAGGTCATAATCTTGGGGTCCTGGATTGAGCCCATGAGCAGGGAGCCCGCTTCTCCCTCTGCCTCTGCCCCTCCCACCCCTGCTCATGTTCTCTCTGCACTCTCTCTCTCTCTCTCTCAAATAAATAAGATCTTTTTTAAAAACTAAAAAATTAAAGTCAAGGGAGACAGCCATTGCCCTAAGTCTCACCATGGATCAACATGCTAGCCTGCTGAGAACATCAAGGCCCACCGTGCCTGGGAAAGGCATTTTGTACTGGAATTCTCAGTAAGACATCCCACCAGGATAGATGAATTACTTCCCCCCACTGGGGCGGGGGGAGAAACTACTCAGGGAACTACTCAGTCTCCAATGGGATCCCATTGTCCTGCTGCAAGCCAGACCTGCTGAAATGCACTACACCTGGAGTAGAACATGCCCCACTGAAAGAGGGGAGAGGTGAGGGTCCTGGTCTGGCATAGCCCACCCCCAGCCCATCTCCTTATTCCTGCCTCCATCCCTCCCCAGCCAACATGTACGGCACGCACAACCAGGTCAAGTTTCTAACGCGACAACGACAGTAACATCCAAGGATCAGGTCACAAGTGTAATTCAGAAGGGAAACACTTTCCCACACAACTTCCTATTAACTGTCTGCCTTTTCAGCCTTAGATTTCTGCGGCTCCTATGGTGTCCAGTCATGAGATGGACTCCTATTATAAATACCATTCTAGAGTGGGCCCACTTGTATGCCCAACAAAAGAATTATTCCAACTCTTGGGTATATGACAGCTCATCAGGATTATCACCGCTCCAGGGAGTGAATTAAAAAGTCTGAAAGCAGTACATGAAAAAAGAACAAGCTAGGACTAGTACTCTTAATTCATCTGATATTACCAATACGACTCCCAAAACCCAGCCTATGGCACCGACTATCAGTAACACTGGACATTCTTTTTCTGGGAATCAAACTACACAGGCAGCCCATCAAACTGTTGATCAACAGGGCCCTAAAAAATGCCATTTGAGCCCAGGTGACTGGGCTCAGAGTTGGGATATATTCATACAGCTCACCCCGGGTTATGGACATCTGAGCGCTGAATCACCTGGCACCCCTATATGGGGAACAGAAAAATCACTCTAAACAGAACCAACCCAGCTGTACCAGAAATATGGGATGTAGGTGGTCATTCTGTCACACCAAAGGATGGCAACTAGTTTGACGCTGACTGGTCACACCACCCAGATATTTATTGGGAAGCCCCGAATGGACCCCAGTGGTTGGGTAGCACGGATCTTTGGCCACGGCTTCCACCTGGGTGGCTGGGCCACTGCACCCTGGCTTTTCCCTGGGCACAAGGGAGAATCGGCCCCATCGTGACCGCAGTTGCCAGCCTTCCTCTCCTCAAGGCCAGATGGGCATGTTCTGTTTTCCACTGGTCATTTGGCTGCCATGTTTGTTGCTTCCAGTGGCCTGGCGGACATTGTAACCCACACAGAAGCCCTTACTATATTCACCCAGCACCTTACCTGACAGCCAGTGGGGGAAAAGCTTGCCCTTACTGACCACTAAAATATCTCTCATGAGAAAAGCGGTCCCCCAACATGGGATCACTGCCTTGCAAGGAAGCACCTATACCATCCTCCACACAGAATGCTGTGTTCATACCTGACAGATCCTCTAATGTACCCTCTCTAGTACAACTAAATAGCCTGAGTTATCCAACCCCCAATCTAGAGGACTTAATAAGTCAATGACTCAGGTCATGGGGCTCTTAATTTCAAAAACCGTGACTTATTTTGGGAATCATTATCTTAATCTGTGTTTTCTCTTGCATGTGTCCAAACGGGTGCTGTGCCATCTGCTTCCAGTTCGGCCAGAGAGCCACCCAACGAGCCACTTCCCGGCTAATAAAACCCTTGGAGACTGCTCAGGGCACATTGCAGAAGAGGGCTGCAAATCATTACAAGAGGGAAAGCACTGGAGGAGGTCACCCAGAGGATCTGACAGCCATCTGACCCGTGAGCTGGACCCAAGCATTGGAGGCTCCTCCCCGCCTCCCCTGTCCTTGATTTCAATGCCTGTGTGTGCATTCTGCCTGCCTTCCTGCCCTAAAAGCTGCCTCAGGGACACAGACTTGAGATAGTAATGTGCTGTTGAGACCATCTGGATATACACGACTGGGTATACCATCTGGTAAACAGGACTGAACCCAGTTAAGGCCTCTACATAAACTTTTAGGATTCTGACAGATGGGTGTGAAGATCTGCTCACTTTGCAGCCGCCCAGGACAAGCCTCATAAGCAAGTTCCCTTGCTTATTAAAACTGCCACCTACCGATCTGGAGGCCCTGCCTCTTTCTTCAGTCTGTCCTTGCCCCCCATGTCCAGGGGCCAATTTCAGATTTCACCCAGGAAACTCCCAAGGTTATGAACCACCAGGGTGCAAGAAGAGGTTGTTGCCAGAAGCCATCAGCCACTGGGTCCTGCTGACCGCCCTGAAACCCCGGAGCGGGCACTGGGGACGCCGCGGGCACCGCCGGAGAGGGCGCTGGAGACTCTGCGGGCACCGCCGGAGAGGGCGCTGGGGACGCCGCGGGCACCGCCGGAGAGGGTGCTGGAGACTCTGCGGGCAGCGCAGGAATCAGAAACTCACGCATGCGCCTGAGCCGTGCGAGCGTGCCACACAAGCACTGGAGAAGCAGAAGCAAAACTCTTTTCCTCCTACAGTGTCTCTCTTGCTCCCTCTCCTGACAAAGCTTAACATCACGGCCGCTGGCAAAGGAAACATTTAAAGGACCCAGATCCATTTCACAGTCTGGGCAGTGAATCAGAGACCAGCTCAGCTGGTCTTCAGGGACGGAGTAAAGCCAAACAAAAAACCATCACTAATCCGTCAGGAAAAGACCTACAACCCTAGAATGAAACAAAACACAGGGCTGCACGGAGAAAAGCAGAAAGCAGAGGGCGAGAGACAGTGAGAGGTCTGATGACCTTTGCTGTCCTTCCAGTTGCCCGGCTGCATCCCCGTCCTTTGATTCTAGGAGAATCCTCTGTCTCTTTTTCATAAATGCCTCCCTTTTTTGTCAGCTTAAACTAGGTTGAGCATCCTAGTCAATCCAGCCCAGCAATAATAAGTCACCGAATTAAAATCTCAGTTAATCATTTTATCATTGCCAGGTCCTCATAATAGGTTACAGTTGCTTGCACCTGCGGTGATCTTACCCCGTCCAGTTTTCGGAAGCACTCTTCCTTAGGGGCAAATACTATAATTAAACAAGGTAAAATCCTTTTCCATTAAAGTCACTACTGCACTCTAAGTGGTGTCGCTACATTTCATCTGGGCCCTGTTGTCCATTTTCCCGGAACGTTTCCTCAGATTCCTTATTAGTGTTAAGTTCTTTTTTTTTTTTTAATTTTTTATTGTTATGTTAATCCCCATACATTACATCAATAGTTTTAGCTATACTGTTCCATGATTCATTGTTTGTGCATAACACCCAGTGCTCCATGCAGAACGTGCCCTCCTCAATACCCATCACCAGGCTAACCCATCCTCCCAACCCCCTCCCCTCTAGAACCCTCAGTTTGTTTTTCAGAGTCCATCGTCTCTCATGGTTCTTCTCCCCCTCCGATTTCCCCCCCTTCATTCTTCCCCTCCTGCTACATTCTTCTT
>NW_022590567.1:0-12269 GCF_004348235.1 Phoca vitulina | reverse complement strand
CCCAGTGCTCCATGCAGAACGTGCCCTCCTCAATACCCATCACCAGGTAACCCATCCTCCCACCCCCCTCCCCTCTAGAACCCTCAGTTTGTTTTTCAGAGTCCATCGTCTCTCATGGTTCTTCTCCCCCTCCGATTTCCCCCCCTTCATTCTTCCCCTCCTGCTACATTCTTCTTCTTTTTTTCTTTCTTAACATATATTGCATTATTTGTTTCAGAGGTACAGATCTGAGATTCAACAGTCTTGCACAATTCACAGCGCTTACCAGAGCACATACCCTCCCCAGTGTCCATCACCCAGTCACCCCATCCCTCCCACCCCACCCCCCACCCCAGCAACCCTCAGTTTGTTTCCTGAGATTAAGAATTCCTCATATCAGTGAGGTCTGATAGCTTACTTTACTATTTATTTTACAGATGAGGAATTTGAGCCTTAGTTTGAATTTTCCATTTGCTCACCATTTCGGGCATAAGGTCCATTCTGGTGTCAAATAATTTTTGTTTTCTCAAGTTAAAAAAAATAGATGTTCTGTATTTTTCAAGTACCTAAGTTTTAATTACATTATTTCTGCCCCTACAATCACGATAGCAAAGCCATCCAAATAAATAATTGATTGAGAATTTCCATGAATTTGGTGTGCTTTTTTTTTTTTAAACAGGAGCTTTTTTCCCCTGAATCATCCACCTTCCTTACCCTAACTGTGACCCCGTTGTACTGTCTTTATTTAAAATTTGGTATTTGTTCATCAAGGATTCCTTTTGCATTGATTTTTTTTAAATATTTTATTTATTTATTTGGCAGAGAGAGACAAAGGGAGAGAAGGAACACAGCAGGGGGAGTAGGAGAGGGAGACACAGACTTCCCCCTGAGCAGGGAGCCTGATATGGTATTCAGTCCCAGGACCCTGAGATCATGACCTGAGCCAAAGGCAGATGCTTAATGACTGAGCCACCCAGACACCCTAATTTTTAATTTTTTTAATTATTGCTTTTAAATATTATCTATCTTGATTGCTAAGATTTTGTGACCCCTGGGATTTCATACCTGAGGCAAGTCCTTCACCCTAATCCCAGCCCCCTGTAACCGTGATCATGAAGCTAGAAAGATAAAGAGAAATCTGATCAAAATGGGCTTTATTAGCCTTACTAAAACGTCTGGGCTTTATCTTAAAGGCAGTGTGACAAGTAAGAAATAAAAATAATGATACTGTGTTTGAGTGGACCATGGGATTTAGGGAGGAGTGAAATATTTTGCCAGTGTTTCCACTTGATCAGTTGGGCAGAGAATAACGCTATTCTCCATTTTCTGAGGGAGGGAAAGCAGGAGGGAGGGTATGTTTCGAGAAGACGGCCTGATTATGAGTTCAGAGGTTAGACTGTGAGCTGTCTTTAGGAAATTAAAAGAGAGATTTGCAGAAAGCAGTTGGAAATTTCATCCGTATTCCAGGTTCAGATATGCACTTTGGAAGCTGTCAGCAACGAAATTCATGGAAACAGATAAAATTACCTAACAAAGTTTAAAAAAAGAAAAAAAGAACTAGGCTAGATACTGAGAATATAATAGAAGGAACGGAGCTCCTTGGAAAGGAAATGAACAAGTCAACAAGTAGAAGTGTTTCAGTTGCTTTAGACCAACTTGAAAATTTCCTGATAGTAAATTCCTTAAAAAGGCAAATCAAATAGTCCTGAGTTTGCACGGAAGCTCTGTCCCTGGCCATCTGTGTTACCTTTATTAAATAATTTCCTCACCTAGAATCTGGAAATAATAACTATGTATTTTACAGAGTAGCTGCAAGAATTTCAAGAAATAGAAGGAAGGCTTAAAAGAGTATTTGGCACAAACAGACACATGAAAAAGTGTTCAATATCGCTCGGCATCAGGGACATCCAAATCAAAACCTCAATGAGATACCACCTCACACCAGTCAGAATGGCTAAAATTAACAAGTCAGGAAATGACAGATGTTGGCGGGGATGCGGAGAAAGGGGAACCCTCCTACACTGTTGGTGGGAATGCAAGCTGGTGCAGCCACTCTGGAAAACAGTATGGAGGTTCCTCAAAAAGTTGAAAATAGAGCTACGGTATGACCCAGCAATTGCACTACTGGGTATTTACCCCAAAGATACAAAAGTAGGGACCCGAAAGGCTACGTGCACCCCGATGTTTATAGCAGCAATGTCCACAATAGCCAAACTGTGGAAAGAGCCAAGATGTCCATCAACAGATGAATGGATAAAGAAGATGTGGTATATATATACAATGGAATATTATGCAGCCATCAAAAGGAATAAGATCTTGCCATTTGCAACGACGTGGATGGAACTGGAGGGTGTTATGCTGAGCGAAATAAGTCAAACAGAGAAAGACATGTATCATATGACCTCACTGATATGAGGAATTCTTAATCTCAGGAAACAAACTGAGGGTTGCTGGAGTGGGGGGTGGGGTGGGAGGGATGGGGTGACTGGGTGATGGACACTGGGGAGGGTATGTGTTCTGGTAAGCGCTGTGAATTGTGCAGGACTGTTGAATCTCAGATCTGTACCTCTGAAACAAATAATGCAATATATGTTAAGAAAGAAAAAAAGAAGAAGAAGAATGTAGCAGGAGGGGAAGAATGAAGGGGGGGAAATCGGAGGGGGAGAAGAACCATGAGAGACGATGGACTCTGAAAAACAAACTGAGGGTTCTAGAGGGGAGGGGGGTGGGAGGATGGGTTAACCTGGTGATGGGTATTGAGGAGGGCACGTTCTGCATGGAGCACTGGGTGTTATGCACAAACAATGAATCATGGAACACTATATCTAAAACTAATGATGTAATGTATGGGGATTAACATAACAATAAAAAATTTAAAAAAAAGAGTATTTGGCACAAAGAAAGTGCTCAAGTAATAAGCTGTGTTTAATAATAATGATTTGAAGGATCGTGGGCTCTGATGCTAGACCAACTGTGCTTGCAAACCCAATTCCACCAGTACTAGAAAAGCTATCTCACCATGTAATGTAATTATTTCCTGTGTCTCAGTTTGCAAAACAGTGACATCAACATTATAATAATATCCACCATAGAGGGTTCTTGTGACGCTCAAACCGAGTTAGTACATAAAAACTGTTTATCACAGGACAGACAATTATAGCTCATAGTTTACAAACCTAGTTTATAGGCAGAACAACTTTAAGTTCAATCCCTGAACATATGTGGAGGTTTTTGGTTTTTTTTTTAATCTTCAATGCTTCTCTCTTTTAAACTTACTTTTTAAATTAATACTGTTGCTTATGTTTTGAAAAATATTTCTTTTTAAGGGAAAGGTTTAGATATAAATAAGTTCAATGAAGATATCAAAAGTCAAAGCCAATATAAAAAACATAAAGCAGTGTCTTCAAATAGGCTTATCATGAACAATTCAGCATCCTTTGTCCTTAGACCAATCAGCCCCTGGCTGCCACAGAAGGTATGTTGGGATAACTGGTATATAACCTTACTCAAGAGAGTACTAAAAGACCATAATCTTTAGGATCAAACAAAGAGGAATCCAAATCCTCATTTCTTAAATGATTGATTGTGTGACATGAATTGTTATTCAGCATCACTGAGCTGCAATTTTTTCATCTATAATAAGTAATAGGAATATCAGAACATGGCGTTAAAGATGACATGGTATACCAAAATGCACAGCACATAGTAGGCTTTCAACAAATGTGAGTTACCTTCTCTTCTGCCAGATGACAATCATTCCCCAGAGACATGAGTCCAGTAAACTTGATTTTAAACTATTGCAGAAAGTAGATGAAAGACACAGTAAAAGTAAAAACAACTACAAATAGCCACACAATAGCTCTAATGAGAATAAACAAATATGCAAAATTTTATTACATTCAGAAACCACAATTTAAAGTAAAGCTGGATTCTGTCCTATCTAATGATTTCATGTAATCATAGAAAGTAGTAAGTACTTTTTATTTTTTCTCCTTTTTGTTTAAAGTGGCCTCCATGCCCAGCGTGGGGCTTGAAGTCACAACCCTGAGATTGAAAGTTACATGCTCTACCAAGTGACCGAGCCAGGCACCGTGAAAAGAAGTAAATACCTTTTAACATGATTATTTACTCACATTCATTCTATGCAACAAATGCTGTATGTTTTATACATTGCTAATTTTTTTAACATGGCAATCAAATTTAATTGAATTTTTAAATATTAGGGTAATGATAAAAAACAGAGATTTGGAAAATGACCACAAAAAGACAAAGAATATTCTATGTGGATATTGGATGAGGCCAAGACAAAAGAGAAACAAACTCTAAAGAGATCCTGATGGAACAGGGGAGTCTTCCACTTGGGATACCCAGAGTTATTCCAAATCAGAAGACTTGAAGTCAGATTTAGTTTTTTTAGCACCCACCACATTGTGAACTCTCAAAACTACTAAAGAAGCCTAGGATATTTTTGATTTAATAATGTGTGTAATCAAATAAAACACCTGTTGACAAATGTGTCAATAGCACCTTTGCTACTAAGAATTACTTATGAGTTCCTTTGTGTACCTTGATTACAATTTAATTAAAAATGGACACTTTCATCCAAACTTTGCAACAGTGTTAAAATCTTATAAAAAAAGAGGACATTGACCATGTCACTTTTATTATAATATGAGGTTAGGAATTAGCTTGTTTCTTTATCCAATTTCATCAAATAATGTATTAAATTATATGATAATATTTTTCTCCAATGAAAATTATGTTAGAACAAATAGGCAATATCAGGACTATTTACAAAATGGTGGAAAGTTTCCTATCTGATATCTAGTTTCACTGAAATTTTAAATAAGATATATAAATTAAATATTTTGTTAAATGAAGAAATTAATTTGCTATCACAAATACAATCAGTAGAATTTTAAATTGGTTAACATAGGGCTTGATGTACATAGAGCAACCAAAACTTAATTGACTATATATTAGACACTTCTTATAGCCAATTTAATTTACAAATCCTTTAAAACAGTGAACTAAATAAGAAATAACATCTGGACCTATTAGCTGCATTCAAGGAACATTTCTTTGGACAACTGTCTTAATATTGCTCCAGCAATATTTGTTGAAAGCCATTCTTCAACTTTTGTTCTGAGTAAAGTTATGTGTGTACATGTATGTGCACAAGCAAGTGTGATCACACATATGTATGTGTGTGTTTATGGAAGAGAGAAAGATTGAGAGAACACACTAAAAATCTGGCACTTTTTTATTAGGGTAATTGATACATGTTGACAAATCAGCAGTTTTTCTCAATTGGCTCATTTGACAATGTTACGTTTATATGCAACTTATCATCAACTCTAATAACTGAAATTTTAAACATACTACGGTAAGTTGGCCCTAAAAAGTAGTATTTTTAACTTTTTTAATAGTAAAATTAATTACTTATAGCTGGTATTCCTTGTACCACACAGGTGTCAGAGATTATAAATTTTTAAAAATTCTTATGATAGCCTCTAAGCTCATGAATATAGGTTTTCTACCGTTAAAGAAGTCCATCGAGGTAGGAACCAATTTTAATATATGTTTTTTTTTTTTATTTTCGTTTTTTTTTTTTAAGATTTTTTTTTTTTTTTGACAGAGAGAGCACAAGCAGGGAGAGTGGCAGGCAGAGGGAGAAGCAGGCTCCCTGCTGAGCAAGGAGCCCTTCACAGGGCTCGATCCCAGGACCCCAGGATCATGACCTGAGCCGAAGGCAGACACTTCACCGACTGAGCCACCCAGGCGCCCCTGGGTGTTTTTTTATTTTATGATATAACTCACAGTGTTAACAAATGCATGCAGCACGTGCTAACGTATATCAATGTACATTCTTCAAAACCAGAAACTCAGTGTCTATTGTGTAAAAGTCAAATTTTGAGGCACTGTAGTCATAGTTAGATATGAATATCAAAAACAAGTTTAGTTTAATAATGTAAATTAATCACATAATTTGACATGTATGTAGCAACCTGATGAAATATTGAAATTTTCTCTGAAATGATGATTTTAGTATGGTTAATGATATATTTTAAACCTTAAATATTAGCTTCTATAAATATACAGTATGACTATACCATATATTTGATTACTAATTTGTCATGGAGGTTCATTAAAAAAATGCATGGGCCACAGACCAAGTCAAGAAGTGGTAGACAATTTTCTTTTTTTTTTCTCTTATGAAGTTTTCTAACTAAATGGCTCTCTGACTTGGTGTCTCAGGGCTAATAAAGTTACTCTCTGCACTGAAAAGACCTAAATATTTATCTTTGGGGAGATGCAAACTTTTTTTAAGATTTTGGGATTATTTCATATTTTCTACCCATTCTATTTAAATCTCTGATTTAAAAAAAAAAACAACAACTGTGTTTTGTTTTGTTCTGTTTTTCTGTAAGTCTAACAGGTTTATACTTTCCAAATAAGAAAATGATGTACCTGAGCTTCGTAAATGACATCTCCCATATCATCGATAAAAATGATACACATCTTGTTGTAGAGATATTCAGCAAACAATTCCCAGAAATCACCTTTATTACAGGGAATAAAACAGATGTACAACTCCCTCTTTTGGATGTCAGATTTACACAAAGGTAACATTGTGCTCCCATGCATAATATTAAAAGAGGATTAGTGTTCGTGATGCTTCACTCGATAGATATGAGGTCTATTATAAATATACTTCCAAATCCTTTGGATAATTGACTCATCAAAAATACGAAAGGATCTTAGTACAGATATATTGAAGAAATTCCCTACTCAGCCTATCTCACATTTAAGAAGTTATAGCTAGCATCCCATAAAGAGCAAAACAAAGATAAAGAAGGAATTTGATCCATCTAGGTTGCACTTACTTTTTGTAAACTATTCCATTGTCTGAAATTACCCAAGATATAAATATTGTAACAGTGGAAACAAATCAGTCTGATGTTCCTTTCTACTTCAACTGAACATAGTATATATTACCTTCTGGAGCCACAAGAGGGACAATGTTCAATTTACTGTGAATCCCCCAGCCCCATTCCTTCAGACTTCTCCTTTCAAGGTCAGTGATCCTCGTTTATCTTAATCTGAGTATTTTTATTTATCTAGTTATTCATTCATTCATTCATTCATTCATTCACTTTTACTTCTACATAGTTAATTGATGTACATGTGTTTGAATTAAGTATGGCTAGGTACCAAAAGAGCATTACTAAACTAACCCCAAGACATACCTCTCCCCATTCCTTGAAATCTTCTCATAGGTCAAAATGTAGTTGTTTTTTTTTATATTCATGTCATTCTCTCTAATCCTTCAATGTAAGGAAAAAGTCTTTAGGGTATTCCCAGATGAAGCACAATAGTAATTATACATGTGTGCAATATATACCAGTAAAAGAATGCACATTTCCTATGGTTCAGCATTCAATTTCACTTTTGATACTCCTATTATATAAATCTTATAGTATAATATAAAAAGTTGCAACTGGAGAAGACATGCAGAAGGAGGGAAGTTCCTAACGTGATTTAAAATAAAGACCATTGAAAATAAGAATAAATTAAAATATGAAGAAAAATATGATCTCTTTAATGAGAAAGTGACAGTATCGTCTTATTTTGTGCATTTCATGAAAAATAAAACTAATATACATAGTTTGGAAGACAGAAAAATAATTTACTCCCAGGTATTATGTACCATATATGGTGGATGAATGGACTGATAGGTACACACACACACACACACACACACACACACACACACACAGTCAAACTTTTTTTAAAAAAGGTTTTTTAAGCATTTCATAATCTACTCCCAATTTTATTTAAATCTTTGATAAAAGTCTATTTTTTTCCTGTGAGTCAAACAGGTTTATATTTTCCAAATAGGAAAATGATGTACGTAAGTTTCATAAATAGCATCTCCCACATTATAAATGATAAACACCTTCTTGTGGAGATAATCAGCAAACAGTTCTCAGAAATCATCTTTATTACAGAGAATGAAACATCTTATCTATTTACATACAAGTATACATATGTATAATAGTATTTTATTTTTGAAATAAATTCGACCTCTCATTAAATTATTAAGCAACTTAACATTAATTTGCTAAATGTGTTATAAGGTTATGTTGAGAATGAAAATGACTTGTGGATTCTGCCCTCCTCAAAGTTCCCAAAGCTGAATAGATTACCATTATCTATGCAATTGATAAACTGGAAGAAGGCACTCACTGTTACTATTACTCCTCTTGTAGAATATTATAACAATAGACATTTCCTATTGAGGAAATTCATACTGTAATTAAGTAAAAATAATTCAAAATAAAATTTAAATGGATATAATTTTATTTTAATGATTTAAGGGAAGAAAGTTTCAGCATTTGATGGAGCATGTGGTCCTCACCTCAGATATTTTCACGGTGATGTGAGAAACAAATATTTGTTCATAGACAGAACAGAAGAGTTCTGCAATCCGGTTGGTAGGACCCATCTGCCCTGCATTCTGTCTTCTGACAGGATTCCATGACCACTGTTCTCTGCCTTCACCATGACCCAGACAGGACCCAGCTCTGTTTAAACCAGACACATGCACATTTTCTTCAGCTGCTGCAGAGAGTCACGTCGGCGATAGGACACACAAACACCAGTTTTGTGTGTAAGCAACAACAGAGTGAAAGGGGCCGGGTACACCTCCCTTCCTGTTGTTACACCTGTCATCTCCTTTAAACAAAATGTGCTTTCTTTTTTGACCAACTCAAGTTTCCTTCCGGGGCTGCCTCCTCTTCTGCACACCTTTCCCTGTGCCCGGCAAGGTCTTGTAAGCACGCCTTCTTCTCTATTTTCACTCTTCCTTGAAAATAGCTTCATTATTGAGTACGTCTTACCACTGTTGTCTTTTCTTTCTGCCCCACCACACTCCCAGAGCCCTTATTTTCATGTTTGTATCCCCTGGTGTCCGGCACACTCTGATACTTACATAGTAAGTTACCAATAAATGGTAAGAATTTTTAGAAATCAGTGAAGTACCAACAGAAAGACAGAACTCCATAGGGAGAGACCTGACAATAGTGGGTGATTTTCCTGCAGTGAATTGAAGATATTGAGTGGTAGTAGGTCAATGAATACAACACAACTACCAGCCTCTAATATGTTATTCTTCAGTAGTACTTTCTACCAGGTGTGTATCCAGGCTTTGTGACTCCTGGAGCTTATAAAGTTGGGGAGTGGACTCTTTAAGAATAAATAGCTCAGAATAATGAAGGGAGGACGTCCATGGCATTCCAGGAACTGCCCCTTGCAAGACTTAGACTTGAAGCCAAACTTCAATAAGCAAGACAATAGAAACAAATCTGAAAAAAGCATCAGTTCATAAATGTAATGTTGAAGGAAAAGGGAACAGTCTGGAAGGAAGCATGCTGTCATCACTCAGAAGAAAATCCAGCAACTTATTATCTGTGTAGCCGCAGGCAATTCATTTTACTTCTTTAAACCTTCATTATCATAATCCTAATGTTAAACAATACATAGTATTTTTTATTTTCCAGGCACTGTTCTAGGCATGTTCTAATGACAATGAATATATGCAGGTTTCACTAGAACCGTTGTTCCTTGGTGAGGTCATTTAGCTAGTAAGGGCAGAGTCCAGATTCAAAGGGGCTTCTGCCCCCCGGAAACGGCTCCACAGTGCATCTTCATCTATAAACGGAAATGACAGCCACCTGCATTACTATTGTGAGCGCAATTTAGTTCCTATGTTGTAGCTTCTTCCTTAGGTCGTGTATCCTAGGAGCAGAGTCAGAGACAATGATTCAGGAGCACTTGGTTTATTGAGGAGATGCTCCCCAGGAACAGTAGGGAGTGAGGACAGTAGGAGAGATGACAGGATGGTGCCAAGATGTGGTCTCCAGTGAAGTGTGGCCTTGGCCCAAGATGTGGTCTCCAGTGAAGTGTGGCCTTGGCCCAAGATGTGGTCTCCAGTGAAGTGTGGCCTTGGCCCAAACTACAGGTAGATAAAGAGCAGAAAGCACCACGCTTTCCCCCACCCCTGACCCCTGCAGCTAGAGCAAGAAGACAGAGGCTTGTTTTCTGGGTTTGGTTTTGTGTAACCTCCACATCAGTACCTCTTAGATAGGCTGCCCCTGGGGGTGGGGCTGGGGGTGGGGAGAGCGGGGTCTGTAACCTCCCAGGCTAAACAAACAAAATTCTCCAGAGAAGCCAGTTGCTCATAGCAAGACAGCCCACAGTAATCCAAAATATTGTGCTTATTGACATTTCACAAAATGCATCTATCTCTTGAATATTGCCAATAATTAAAGATTCAGTTCAATTCTGGGACTTTAAAAATAACAAGTGCTTAGATATACATAGTGATTGATCCTACATGAATATAACTGAATAAAGCACCTGGGAAAAGGGGGTCTGGGAGGACCTCAACTGCATCTAAAACAATTCTTAACACCTGGTAATTACTCAACAAATATTTAGTATCATTTTTTGTCTGATCTGTTAAAGGGTGATAGGGGAAGTGAAGTGCAGTGCTTTCAATTTTGGCTGAGTATACTATAATGTAGAATAAACACAATGATTAATCAATTAAAGATGCTGACAAATACTGGGTGGAATGTGGTTTGTATTACATGTCCCACAACAAATTAAGATGTACATGATTACTATGGGTGTGCTTGCTACCAAGAATAGAATGCATAATGATAACTTTAACGCACAGATTTTGGAGTTTGTGTGGTTTATTCACTCCATTTAAGTAAAGTGACAAAAAATAAATCATTGCTTTTATATAAACTACCCCAGAAATGCTATAATTGCAATAAACAAAAGTAGTAGGTGATCTAGGTTCAAAAACTATGAAGGGGGAAGAAATAATATTTGGCCTAAATATGTTACCAATTAGTCAAGGGGGAAAAAAAGAAACTTGGAGAGAGGTTCGAACCTTTCAAAGGATAGATTTTTCTATGGATTTGTTTTTAAGAATGGTGTAAATGCTTCTAAGGAAACATTAAGGCCCCATTCGAACTCTGCTGCAGCTGATCCATTCTGGAATGCATCTGTAACTATCCAGATAAAAGTGGGGGTGTTGGCTCAGGAGATTTATGTTTATCTCTGTGCCCAGGACAAAAAGGTAAAATGAAACTGAAGAGTGATGGAACCAACAATGAAGTGGTTAATATAGAAAGACTCCATGGTGAGGTTTAGATGCAGTAGCCCCATATTCGCAAGGTTCCTGGCCTTTGCCGTTTGCCATTTAAGGAGTAAATGGATGGTGGGCCGCAGTTGTAGAAGGGAGGCTGTGGGAGGATGAGCCTCTGCTCTCATTTTAACAGCTCAGCCATTCTAATAAGTCCATAATCCAGTAATTGCCGTACTTAAAACCACCAGAAAATTGCAGACTATCAGCTTTAATGACCAAAAGAGTATATAAACAAAACATAATAATCAGATCTTTCTAGTTGAAATTCAAGTCAGGGTTAAACTTGTTTTTAAGTGTTAAATTCATAAATTATCCATATTTGTGTTATTTCACTCCCTAAAACACACTAATTGATAAGTCACTGATCACAATTTTTATAACTTAAACACCTCATGCATTCAAAATGGGCACACAGATTTCAGTGAAATTACTCACTCCCACCCAATAAAAAAATACCGTGACATAGTTCCAAAATATTTTACAACAGAATTAAAATAAAAACCCAGCATACAATGCACCCTCATGCCACGTTTCACACAGATTTAACCTAATTAGTACCAGAGGAAAACCCCCAAATCAAACCAGTTTCAAGATTTTGCTTTTAGGGATGACTGGTGGCTCAGTCATTGGGCATCTGCCTTTGGCTCAGGTCATGATCCAAGGGTCCTGGGATCGAGCCCCGCTTCGGGCTCCCTGCTCAGCGGAAAGCCTGCTTCTCCCTCTCCCACTCCCCCTGCTTGTGTCCCTGCTCTCGCTATCTCTCTCTGTGTCAAATAAATAAATAAAATCTTTAAAAAAATAAATAAATAAAAAAGATTTTGCTTTTAGAAACCGATTTGAATCTGTATAATATGGGTCAAGAATATCAGTCAATAGAAAAGTATAACGATAATATATTTAATAGGGAAACTTCTTTTGTGATGTGGTTTTGCCTTTTCAACCTATTAAATTAAAGACATGTCTAGGCTTTTGCAGGACGGCCCACAATAATTCAAAATATTGTGCTTATTTACATTTCGCAAAATGCATCTATCTCTTGAATATTGCCAATAATTAAAGATTCAGT
>NW_022590566.1:0-12279 GCF_004348235.1 Phoca vitulina | reverse complement strand
AAAAAAAAAAAAAACAACTTTGAAAGACTAAAGAATCATGGTAAAAAAGCCATGGATTCTATGTGCAGTATTCCCCTAGCTCTGGAGTTCTGCCGTTCTCATTGATCGGTAAACTTGGTCTTGGCTGGCTGTTCTTGCTGATCTTTTGGGGGAGGGGCCTGTTGCCGTGGTTCCCAAATGTCTTTGCTGGAGGCGGAATTGCCCCGCCCTTGCCCATCCGGGCTAAGTAATCTGCTTGGGTTTGCTCTCAGGAGCTTTTGTTCCCTGCAAGCTTTCGATTCAGCTTTGGAGGACGAGAGTGAAAATGGCGGCCTCCCAGTCTCCGCCCCAGAGGAGCTGAGAACTCGGGGACCCACTCCTCAGTGAGCCCCCAGAGAAAAGCAGTCAGTCACTCCCATCTCCCCAGTCTCCAGCTGCATTCCGTGCTCACCCTGCCTGTGACCAAGCGTTTCTATCTCTGGCACCCGACCCCGTGTGGAGTCTCCAAACCCAGCAGATCCTTGCGGTACGCTCCTGCGCCGCTTCTCCCGGGGGAGGAAGGGGGGTCTCCCCGGATCTGCCACTTGTTGGGTCCCTGCTGGGGGAGCAGTGGCCCGACTGTGCCGCCGATCATGGTTTATGGCAACCCAGAGCTGAGAGCCTGCGCCTTGGCTCCATCTCTGCAGCCAGCTTCCGCACTCTGATACCTGGGAGATCTGCTGCACTCAGGCACCCCCTGTCTTTCTGTGACCCCGAGGGTCCTGAGACCACACTGTCCCGCGAGGGTTCCACCCCCCTCTTAGCCACTGGAGTGATGTCCCTCAGCGGAGCCGACTTCTAAAAATTCCAATTTTGTGCTCCGCGGCTCTATCACTTGCCAGAAGCGGCCGATGGAGGCCCCATCCCCCTCCATCTATCCTCCCGAATATCGCCTCGGATTCACTTCTCTGCACGTCCTACCTTCCAGAAAGTGGTCGCTTTTCTGTTCAGAGAGTTGTTGCTGCTCTTTTCTTCGATCTCCTGTTGAGTTCGTAGGTGTTCAGAATAGTTTGATCCCTATCCAGCTGAATTCCTGGGGCCAGATGAAATCCAGGTCTCCTATACCTCTGACATCCTGTTCTGCCCCCTCAGCTTATTCTATTTTAAACATTGAAAAGTTGTGCTCTGATCAGTTAATTTGTATGTAGCATTGTATCCTCTTACATGCAGTTACTGACCTGTGCTTTAAAACACAACACTTTCTTATAGTCCCAAGCTGTCCATTTCTCTGATGGGTTTGAATAAAGTATTCCCTGTCTTAAATTAAAAAAAATAGATAAAAATAAAGCTAAACCTAGATCATGTGGATTGTAGATTATGATGTCTCCTAGAAGTCATAAAGCTTTACCATTACTGTTTACACTTAGGCCTAGATCTATTTTGTGTTTATTTTTATATAAGGTGTATAAGATTTAGGTCAAAGTTTGTTTTTGTGTATGGATATCCAATTGTTTGTCACCATTTATTGTGACTATTATTCTTTCTCCATTAAAGTGACTCTGGGGCGCCTGGGTGGCTCAGTTGGTTAAGCGACTGCCTTCGGCTCAGGTCATGATCCTGGAGTCCCGGGATCGAGTCCCACATCAGGCTCCCTGCTTGGTAGGGAGTCTGCTTCTCCCTCTGACCCTCTCATGCTCTATCTCATTCTCTCTCTCAAATAAATAAATAAAATCTTTTAAAAAAATAAAAAATAAAAAATAAAGTGTCTCTGTAACTTTGTCAAAAACCAGTTGACTATATTTATATAGGTCTATTTTGGAGGCTCTTTCTTCAGTTCCATTGATCTCTCTATCTGTCCTTTTGCCAACACCATAGTGGTTGGATTACTATAGTTCTACAGTTAAGTCTTAAACTTATATGGTGTGAGTTCTTCAACTTGTTCTTTTTCAAAATTACTTATCAGTTCCATTGTTTCTGTACTTACATTTTTTAAAAGATTTTATTTATTTATTTGACAGAGAGACAGTAAGAGAGGGAACACAAGCAGGGGGAGAATGGGAGAGGGAGAAGCAGGCTTCCCACTGAGCAGGGAGCATGATGTGGGGCTTATTCCCAGGACCCTGGGACCATGACCTGAGCCGAAGGCAGACGCTTAACAACTGAGCCACCCAGGGGCCCTGTACGTACATTTTTAAATCATCTTTAGAATATCTATATAAAAGCCTACAGAGTTGTTTTGTTTTGTTTTGTTCTTTTACTAGACAGCAGCATAATTTTATTTAACACATTCTATTAGTTTTGTCAAAAAGTAATATAAGTATGTTATATAGTAATATAAAAAGTAAATATAAAGATACATTACATACACATAGAAAAAAGAAAAAGGAACAATTTATCCCTGTAAAACAACAACCACTTTTAGAATATTTGTGAATTTATATTTCTATATCTATATTTTATATATGTATTGTGTAGTTCTAAGTATAATAGTTAATTGACCCTGACTCTGTTTTTCACTCAGCATTTTCTTTTTTTTTTTTTTAATTAACATATAATGTATTATTTGTTTTAGGGGTACAAATCTGTGACTCATCAGTCTTACACAATTTACAGAGCTCACCATAGTACATACCCTCCCCAGTGTCCATCACCCAGCCACCCCATTCCTCCCACCCCCCCACCACTCTAGCAACCCTCAGTTTGTTTCCTGAGATTAAGAGTCTCTTATGGTTTGTCTCCCTCTCTGGTTTCATCTTCTTTCATTTTTCCCTCCCTTCCCCTATGAGCCTCTGTCTTGTTTCTCAAATTCCTCATATCAGTGAGATCATATGATACTTGTCTTTCTCTGATTGACTTATTTCACATAGCATAATACCCTCTAGTTCCATCCATGTCATTGCAAATGGCAAGATTTCATTTTTTTTGATGGCCGCATAATATTCCATTGTATATATATACCACTTCTTCTTTATCCATTCATCTGTTGATGGACATCTAGGCTTGGTCCATAGTTTGGCTATTGTGGACATTGCTGCTATAAACACTGGGGTGCACATGCCCCTTCGGATCACTACATTTGTATCTTTGGGGTAAATACCCAGTAGTGCAATTGCTGGGTCATAGGGTAGCTCTATTTTCGGCTTTTTGAGGAACCTCCAAACCGTTTTCCAGAGTGGCTGCACCAGCTTGCATTCCCACCAACAGTGGAGGAGGGTTCCCCTTTCTCCGCATCCTCGCCAACATCTGTCATTTCCTGACTTGCTAATTTTAGCTATTCTTTTTTTAAATTATTATGTTATGTTAATCACCATACATTATCATCATTAGTTTTTGATGTAGTGTTCCATGATTCATTGTTCTGACTGGTGTGAGGTGGTATTTCATTGAGGTTTTGATTTGTATTTCCCGGATGCCGAGCAATGTTGAGCACTTTTTGATGTGTCCGTTGGCCATTTGGATGTCTTCTTTGGAAAAATGTCTGTTCATGTCTTCTACCCGTTTCTTGATTGGATTATTTGTTCTTTGGGTGCTGAGTTTGAGAAGTTCTTTATAGATTGGATACTAGCCATTTATCTGATATGTCATTTGCAAATATCTTCTCCCATTCTGTCTGTTGTCTTTTGGTTTTGTTGACTGTTTCTTTTGCTGTGCAAAAGCTTTTTATCTTGATGAAGGCCCAATAGTTCATTTTTGCCCTTGCTTCCCTTGCTTTTGGCGATGTTTCTAGGAAGAAGTTGCTGCGGCTGAGGTTGAAGAGGTTGCTGCCTGTTTTCTCCTCTAGGATTTTGATGGATTCCTGTCTCACCTTGAGGTCTTTCAACCATTTGGAGTCTATTTTTGTGTGTGGTGTAAAGCAGTGGTCCAGTTTCATTCTTCTGCATGTGGCTGTCCAATTTTCCCAACACCATTTGTTGAAGAGACTGTCTTTTTTCCATTGGACATTCTTTCCTGCTTTGTCGAAGATGAGTTGACCATAGAGTTGAGGGTCCATTTCTGGGCTCTCTATTCTGTTCAACTGATCTATGTGTCTGTTTTTCTGCCAGTACCATACTGTCTTGATGACTATAGCTTTGTAATAGAGCTTGAAGTCCAGAATTGTGATACCACCAGCTTTGCTTTTCTTTTTCAACATTCCTCTGGCTATTTGGGGTCTTTTCTGGTTCCATACAAATTTTAGGATTATTTGTTCCATTTCTTTGAAAAAAGTGGATGGTATTTTGATGGGGATTGCATTGAGTGTGTACATTGCTCTAGGTAGCATTGACATCTTCACAATATTTGTTCTTCCAATCCATGAGCATGGAACGTTTTTCCATTTCTTTGTGTCTTCCTCAATTTCTTTCATGAGTATTTTATAGTTTTCTGAGTACAGATCCTTTGCCTCTTTGGTTAGATTTATGCCTAGGTATCTTATGGTTTTGGGTGCAATTGTAAATGGGATCAACTCCTTAATTTCTCTTTCTTCTGTCTTGTTGTTGGTGTATGGGAATGCCACTGATTACTGTGCATTGATTTTATATCCTGCCACTTTACTGAATTCCTGTATGAGTTCTAGCAGTTTTGGGGTGGAGTCTTTTGGGTTTTCCACATAAAGTATATCATCTGCAAGAAGTGAGAGTTTGACTTCTTCTTTGCTGATTTGGATGCCTTTTATTTCTTTTTGTTGTCTGATTGCTGTGGCTAGGACTTCTAATACTATGTTGAATAGCAGTGGTGATAGTGGACATCCCTGCCACGTTCCTGACCTTAGGGGGAAAGCTCTCAGTTTTTCCCCATTGAGAATGATATTCGTTGTAGGTTTTTCATAGATGGCTTTTATGATATTGAGGTATGGACCCTCTATGCCTATACTCTGAGGAGTTTTGATCAAGAAAGGATGCTGTACTTTGTCAAATGCTTTTTCTGCATCTATTGAGAGGATCATATGGTTCTTGTTCCTTCTTTTATTAATGTATTGTATCACACTGATTGATTTGCGGATGTTGAACCAACCTTGCAGCCCAGGGATAAATCCCAGTTGGTCGTGGTGAATAATCCTTTTAATGTACTGTTGGATCCTATTGGCTGGTATTTTGGTGAGAATTTTTGCATCCATGTTCATCAAGGATATTGGTCTGTAATTCTCCTTTTTGATGGGGTCTTTGTCTGGTTTTGGGATCAAGGTAATGGTGGCCTCATAAAACGAGTTTGGAAGTTTTCCTTCCATTTCTATTTTTTGGAACAGTTTCAGAAGAATAGGTTTTAATTTTTCTTTAAATGTTTGGTAGAATTCCCCTGGGAAGCCATCTGGCCCTGGGCTTTTGTTTGTTGGGAGATTTTTGATTACTGCTTCAATTTCCTTAGTAGTTATAGGTCTGTTCAGGTTTTCTCTTTCTTCCTGGTTCAGTTTTGATAGCTTATACATCTGTAGGAATGCATCCACTTCTTCCAGATTATCTAATTTGCTGGCATAGAGTTGCTCATAATATGTTCTTATAATTGTTTGTATTTCTTTGGTGTTGGTTGTGATCTCTCCTCTTTCATTCATGATTTTGTTGATTTGGGTCATTTCTCTTCTCTTTTTGATAAGTCTGGCCAGGAGTTTATCAATCTTGTTAATTCTTTCAAAGAACCAGCTCCTAGTTTTGTTGATCTGTTCTACTGTTCTTTTAGTTTCTATTTCATTGATTTCTGCTCTGATCTTTATTCTTTCTCTTCTCCTGCTGGGCTTAGGCTTTATTTGCTGTTCTTTCTCTAGCTCCTTTAGGTGTAGGGTTAGGTTGTGTACTTGAGACCTTTCTTGTTTCTTGAGAAAGGCTTGGATTGCTATATACTTTCCTCTTAGGACTGCCTTTGCTGCATCCCAAAGATTTTGAGCAGTTGTGTTTTCATTTTCATTGGTTTCCATGAATTTTTTAAATTCTTTAATTTCCTGGTTGACCCATTCATTCTTTAGTAGGATGCTCTTTAGCCTCCATGTATTTGAGTTCTTTGCGACTTTCCTCTTGTGATTGAGTTCGAGTTTCAAAGCATTGTGGTCTGAAAATAGGCAGGGAATGATCCCCATCTTTTGGTACCAGTTGAGACCTGATTTGTGACCTAGGATGTGATCTATTCTGGCGAATGTTCCATGGGCACTAGAGAAGAATGTGTGTTCTGTTGCTTTGGGATGGAATGTTCCGAATATGTCTGTGAAGTCCATTTGGTCCAGTGTGTCATTTAAAGTCTTTATTTCCTTGTTGATCTTTGGCTTAGATGATCTGTCCATTTCAGTGAGGGGGGTGTTAAAGTCCCCCACTATTATTTTGTTGTTGTCAATGTGTTTCTTTGCTTTTGTTATTAATTGGCTTATATAATTGGCTGCTCCCATGTTAGGGGCATAGATATTTACAATTGTTAGATCTTCTTGTTGGATAGACCCTTTAAGTAGGATATAGTGTCCTTCCTCATCTCTTATTATAGTCTTTGGTTTAAAATCTAATTTGTCTGATATAAGGATTGCCACCCCAGCTTTCTTTTGATGTCCATTAGCATGGTAATGGTTTTCCACCCCCTCACTTTTAATCTGGGGATGTCTTTGGGTCTAAAATGAGTCTCTTGCAGATAGCATATTGATGGGTTTTGTTTTTTATCCAATCTGATAGCCTGTGTGTTTTGATTGGGGCATTTAGGCCATTTACATTCAGGGTAACTATTGAAAGATATGAATTCAGTGCCATTGTATTGCCTGTAAGGTGACTGTTACTGTATATTGTCTCTGGTCTATGTTGCTTTTAGGCTCTCTCTTTGCTTAGAGGTCCCCTTTCAATATTTCTTGTAGGGCTGGTTTCATGTTAGCAAATTCCTTTAGTTTTTGTTTGTCCTGGAAGCTTTTTATCTCTCCTTCTATTTTCAATGACAGCCTCGCTGGATATAGTATTCTTGGCTGCATATTTTTCTCATTTAGTGCTCTGAATTTATCATGCCAGTCCTTTCTAGCCTGCCAGGTCTCTGTGGATAGGTCTGTTGCCAATCTAATGTTTCTGCCATTGTAGGTTACAGATCTCTTCTCCCGAGCTGCTTTCAGGATTTTCTCTTTGTCTCTGAGACTCGTGAATTTTACTATTAGATGTCGGGGTGTTGACCTATTTTTATTGATTTTGAGAGGGGTTCTCTGTGCCTCCTGGATTTTGATGCCTGTTTCCTTCCCCAAATTAGGGAAGTTCTCTGCTATAATTTGCTCCAATATACCTTCTGCCCCTCTCTCTCTTTCTTCTTCTGGGATCCCAATTATTCTAATGTTGTTTCATCTTATGGTATCGCTTATCTCTCGAATTCTGCCCTCATGATCCAGTAATTGCTTCTCTCTCTTTTTCTCAGCTTCTTTATTTTCCATCATTTGGTCTTCTATATCACTGATTCTTTCTTCTGCCTCATTTATCCTAGCAGTTGGCGCCCCCATATTTGATTGCACCTCATTAATAGCCTTTTTGATTTCGACTTAGTTAGATTTTAGTTCTTTTATTTCTCCAGAAAGGGTTTCTCTAATAACTTCCATGCTTTTTTCAAGCCCAGCTAGTATCTTTAAAATCGTCATTCTGAACTCTAGGTCTGACATCGTACTAACGTCCATATTGAATAGGTCCCTGGCAGTCGGTACTACTTCTTGTTCTTTTTGTTGAGGTGATTTTTTCCATCTTGTCATTTTGTCCAGAGGAGAATAGATGAATGAGAGAACAAAATGCTAACAGGGTAACAACGTCCCCAGAAAATATACTCTAAACAAATCAGAAAAGACCTGAAACCGGGGGAAAAGAAAGGGAAAGAAAGAAAAAAGATAAAGATAAAAACAAACAAAAACAGAACAAAACAAAAAAAGCAGAATATGATCAAATATGATCAGGCTGGTGCATAGATCAGTGCCACACACCAGATTTTGGGTGTATTTTGGTCTGTTAGAAGAAAGTGCCTCCCAAAATTTTAAAGAAAGAAAAACTTATATATGTACAAAAATAAGGGTTGATACGATGAAGGGATGGAATATGACTGTAAAGATGAAAATTATAAAAGATTTTATAAAAGGAATTGATAAGAAGTTGTTTGAAAAAAGAAAGAAGAGGATTTAAAAAAATAAGAAAAAAAAAGGAGAGAATGTGATCAGGTAGGAGACTAGAACAAAGCCATACACTAGAGATTTAGGGTATATTTTGATCTGTTAGAAAATACTGTATCTCAAAATTTTAAAGAGAGAACAACTTAGATATATATATACCAAAAATAAAGGTAACTACTATGAAGGGATAGAATATGGCTCTAAAAACGAAAAATAAAAAATATTTTTTAAAAAAGGGATTGATAAGATGTTGGTTGAAAAACGGAAAAAGAAAAATTAAAAAAAAAAAAAAACAACTTTGAAAGACTAAAGAATCATGGTAAAAAAGCCATGGATTCTATGTGCAGTATTCCCCTAGCTCTGGAGTTCTGCCGTTCTCATTGATCGGTAAACTTGGTCTTGGCTGGCTGTTCTTGCTGATCTTTTGGGGGAGGGGCCTGTTGCCGTGGTTCCCAAATGTCTTTGCTGGAGGCGGAATTGCCCCGCCCTTGCCCATCCGGGCTAAGTAATCTGCTTGGGTTTGCTCTCAGGAGCTTTTGTTCCCTGCAAGCTTTCGATTCAGCTTTGGAGGACGAGAGTGAAAATGGCGGCCTCCCAGTCTCCGCCCCAGAGGAGCTGAGAACTCGGGGACCCACTCCTCAGTGAGCCCCCAGAGAAAAGCAGTCAGTCACTCCCATCTCCCCAGTCTCCAGCTGCATTCCGTGCTCACCCTGCCTGTGACCAAGCGTTTCTATCTCTGGCACCCGACCCCGTGTGGAGTCTCCAAACCCAGCAGATCCTTGCGGTACGCTCCTGCGCCGCTTCTCCCGGGGGAGGAAGGGGGGTCTCCCCGGATCTGCCACTTGTTGGGTCCCTGCTGGGGGAGCAGTGGCCCGACTGTGCCGCCGATCATGGTTTATGGCAACCCAGAGCTGAGAGCCTGCGCCTTGGCTCCATCTCTGCAGCCAGCTTCCGCACTCTGATACCTGGGAGATCTGCTGCACTCAGGCACCCCCTGTCTTTCTGTGACCCCGAGGGTCCTGAGACCACACTGTCCCGCGAGGGTTCCACCCCCCTCTTAGCCACTGGAGTGATGTCCCTCAGCGGAGCCGACTTCTAAAAATTCCAATTTTGTGCTCCGCGGCTCTATCACTTGCCAGAAGCGGCCGATGGAGGCCCCATCCCCCTCCATCTATCCTCCCGAATATCGCCTCGGATTCACTTCTCTGCACGTCCTACCTTCCAGAAAGTGGTCGCTTTTCTGTTCAGAGAGTTGTTGCTGCTCTTTTCTTCGATCTCCTGTTGAGTTCGTAGGTGTTCAGAATAGTTTGATCCCTATCCAGCTGAATTCCTGGGGCCAGATGAAATCCAGGTCTCCTATACCTCTGACATCCTGTTCTGCCCCCTCAGCTTATTCTATTTTAAACATTGAAAAGTTGTGCTCTGATCAGTTAATTTGTATGTAGCATTGTATCCTCTTACATGCAGTTACTGACCTGTGCTTTAAAACACAACACTTTCTTATAGTCCCAAGCTGTCCATTTCTCTGATGGGTTTGAATAAAGTATTCCCTGTCTTAAATTAAAAAAAATAGATAAAAATAAAGCTAAACCTAGATCATGTGGATTGTAGATTATGATGTCTCCTAGAAGTCATAAAGCTTTACCATTACTGTTTACACTTAGGCCTAGATCTATTTTGTGTTTATTTTTATATAAGGTGTATAAGATTTAGGTCAAAGTTTGTTTTTGTGTATGGATATCCAATTGTTTGTCACCATTTATTGTGACTATTATTCTTTCTCCATTAAAGTGACTCTGGGGCGCCTGGGTGGCTCAGTTGGTTAAGCGACTGCCTTCGGCTCAGGTCATGATCCTGGAGTCCCGGGATCGAGTCCCACATCAGGCTCCCTGCTTGGTAGGGAGTCTGCTTCTCCCTCTGACCCTCTCATGCTCTATCTCATTCTCTCTCTCAAATAAATAAATAAAATCTTTTAAAAAAATAAAAAATAAAAAATAAAGTGTCTCTGTAACTTTGTCAAAAACCAGTTGACTATATTTATATAGGTCTATTTTGGAGGCTCTTTCTTCAGTTCCATTGATCTCTCTATCTGTCCTTTTGCCAACACCATAGTGGTTGGATTACTATAGTTCTACAGTTAAGTCTTAAACTTATATGGTGTGAGTTCTTCAACTTGTTCTTTTTCAAAATTACTTATCAGTTCCATTGTTTCTGTACTTACATTTTTTAAAAGATTTTATTTATTTATTTGACAGAGAGACAGTAAGAGAGGGAACACAAGCAGGGGGAGAATGGGAGAGGGAGAAGCAGGCTTCCCACTGAGCAGGGAGCATGATGTGGGGCTTATTCCCAGGACCCTGGGACCATGACCTGAGCCGAAGGCAGACGCTTAACAACTGAGCCACCCAGGGGCCCTGTACGTACATTTTTAAATCATCTTTAGAATATCTATATAAAAGCCTACAGAGTTGTTTTGTTTTGTTTTGTTCTTTTACTAGACAGCAGCATAATTTTATTTAACACATTCTATTAGTTTTGTCAAAAAGTAATATAAGTATGTTATATAGTAATATAAAAAGTAAATATAAAGATACATTACATACACATAGAAAAAAGAAAAAGGAACAATTTATCCCTGTAAAACAACAACCACTTTTAGAATATTTGTGAATTTATATTTCTATATCTATATTTTATATATGTATTGTGTAGTTCTAAGTATAATAGTTAATTGACCCTGACTCTGTTTTTCACTCAGCATTTTCTTTTTTTTTTTTTTAATTAACATATAATGTATTATTTGTTTTAGGGGTACAAATCTGTGACTCATCAGTCTTACACAATTTACAGAGCTCACCATAGTACATACCCTCCCCAGTGTCCATCACCCAGCCACCCCATTCCTCCCACCCCCCCACCACTCTAGCAACCCTCAGTTTGTTTCCTGAGATTAAGAGTCTCTTATGGTTTGTCTCCCTCTCTGGTTTCATCTTCTTTCATTTTTCCCTCCCTTCCCCTATGAGCCTCTGTCTTGTTTCTCAAATTCCTCATATCAGTGAGATCATATGATACTTGTCTTTCTCTGATTGACTTATTTCACATAGCATAATACCCTCTAGTTCCATCCATGTCATTGCAAATGGCAAGATTTCATTTTTTTTGATGGCCGCATAATATTCCATTGTATATATATACCACTTCTTCTTTATCCATTCATCTGTTGATGGACATCTAGGCTTGGTCCATAGTTTGGCTATTGTGGACATTGCTGCTATAAACACTGGGGTGCACATGCCCCTTCGGATCACTACATTTGTATCTTTGGGGTAAATACCCAGTAGTGCAATTGCTGGGTCATAGGGTAGCTCTATTTTCGGCTTTTTGAGGAACCTCCAAACCGTTTTCCAGAGTGGCTGCACCAGCTTGCATTCCCACCAACAGTGGAGGAGGGTTCCCCTTTCTCCGCATCCTCGCCAACATCTGTCATTTCCTGACTTGCTAATTTTAGCTATTCTTTTTTTAAATTATTATGTTATGTTAATCACCATACATTATCATCATTAGTTTTTGATGTAGTGTTCCATGATTCATTGTTCTGACTGGTGTGAGGTGGTATTTCATTGAGGTTTTGATTTGTATTTCCCGGATGCCGAGCAATGTTGAGCACTTTTTGATGTGTCCGTTGGCCATTTGGATGTCTTCTTTGGAAAAATGTCTGTTCATGTCTTCTACCCGTTTCTTGATTGGATTATTTGTTCTTTGGGTGCTGAGTTTGAGAAGTTCTTTATAGATTGGATACTAGCCATTTATCTGATATGTCATTTGCAAATATCTTCTCCCATTCTGTCTGTTGTCTTTTGGTTTTGTTGACTGTTTCTTTTGCTGTGCAAAAGCTTTTTATCTTGATGAAGGCCCAATAGTTCATTTTTGCCCTTGCTTCCCTTGCTTTTGGCGATGTTTCTAGGAAGAAGTTGCTGCGGCTGAGGTTGAAGAGGTTGCTGCCTGTTTTCTCCTCTAGGATTTTGATGGATTCCTGTCTCACCTTGAGGTCTTTCAACCATTTGGAGTCTATTTTTGTGTGTGGTGTAAAGCAGTGGTCCAGTTTCATTCTTCTGCATGTGGCTGTCCAATTTTCCCAACACCATTTGTTGAAGAGACTGTCTTTTTTCCATTGGACATTCTTTCCTGCTTTGTCGAAGATGAGTTGACCATAGAGTTGAGGGTCCATTTCTGGGCTCTCTATTCTGTTC
>NW_022590565.1:0-12306 GCF_004348235.1 Phoca vitulina | reverse complement strand
GAATAGCAGTGGTGATAGTGGACATCCCTGCCGCGTTCCTGACCTTAGGGGGAAAGCTCTCAGTTTTTCCCCATTGAGAATGATATTCGCTGTAGGTTTTTCATAGATGGCTTTTATGATATTGAGGTATGTACCCTCTATGCCTATACTCTGAAGAGTTTTGATCAAGAAAGGATGCTGTACTTTGTCAAATGCTTTTTCTGCATCTATTGAGAGGATCATATGATTCTTGTTCTTTCTTTTGTTAATGTATTGTATCACGTTGATTGATTTGCGGATGTTGAACCAACCTTGCAGCCCAGGGATAAATCCCACTTGGTCGTGGTGAATAATCCTTTTAATGTACTGTTGGATCCTATTGGCTAGTATTTTGGTGAGAATTTTTGCATCCATGTTCATCAGGGATATTGGTCTGTAGTTCTCCTTTTTGATGGGGTCTTTGTCTGGTTTGGGGACCAAGGTAATGGTGGCTTCATAAAACGAGTTTGGAAGTTTTCCTTCCATTTCTATTTTTTGGAACAGTTTCAGAAGAATAGGTATTAATTCTTCTTGAAATGTTTGGTAGAATTCCCCTGGGAAGCCATCTGGCCCTGGGCTTTTGTTTGTTGGGAGATTTTTGATGACTGCTTCAATTTCCTTAGTGGTTATAGGTCTGTTCAGGTTTTCTATTTCTTCCTGGTTCAGTTTTGGTAGTTGATACATCTCTAGGAATGCATCCATTTCTTCCAGGTTATCTAATTTGCTGGCATAGAGTTGCTCATAATATGTTCTTATACTTGTTTGTATTTCTTTGGTGTTGGTTGTGATCTCTCCTCTTTTATTCATGATTTTGTTGATTTGGGTCATTTCTCTTTTCTTTTTGATAAGTCTGGCCAGGGATTTATCAATCTTGTTACTTCTTTCAAAGAACCAGCTCCTAGTTTCGTTGATCTGTTCTACTGTTCCTTTAGTTTCTATTTCATTGATTTCTGCTCTGATCTTTATTATTTCTCTTCTCCTGCTGGGTTTTGGCTTTATTTGCTGTTCTTTCTCCAGCTCCTTTAGGTGTAGGGTTAGGTTGTGTACTTGAGACCTTTCCCGTTTCTTGAGAAAGGCTTGTATTGCTATATACTTTCCTCTTAGGACTGCCTTTGCTGCATCCCAAAGATTTTGAATAGTTGTGTTTTCATTTTCATTGGTTTCCATGAATTTTTTTAATTCTTCTTTAATTTCCTGGTTGACCCATTCATTCTTTAGTAGGATGCTCTTTAGCCTCCATGTATTTGAGTTCTTTCCGACTTTCCTCTTGTGATTGAGTTCTAGTTTCAAAGCATTGTGGTCTGAAAATAGGCAGGGAATGATCCCAATCTTTTGGTACCGGTTGAGACCTGATTTATGACCTAGGATGTGATCGATTCTGGAGAATGTTCCATGGGCACTAGAGAAGAATGTGTATTCCGTTGCTTTGGGATGGAATGTTCTGAATATGTCTGTGAAGTCCATTTGGTCCAGTGTGTCATTTAACGTCTTTATTTCCTTGTTGATCTTTTGCTTAGACGATCTGTCCATTTCAGTGAGGGGGGTGTTAAAGTCCCCCACTATTATTGTATTGTTGTCGATGTGTTTCTTTGCTTTTGTTATTAATTGCCTTATATAATTGGCTGCTCCCATGTTAGGGGCATAGATATTTACAATTGTTAGATCTTCTTGTTGGATAGACCCTTTAAGTAGGATATAGTGTCCTTCCTCATCTCTTATTACAGTCTTTAGTTTAAAATCTAATTTGTCTGATATAAGGATTGCCACCCCAGCTTTCTTTTGGTGTCCATTAGCATGGTAAATGGTTTTCCACCCCCTCACTTCCAATCTGGGTGTGTCTTTGGGTCTAAAATGAGTCTCTTGCAGACAGCATATCGATGGGTCTTGTTTTTTCATCCAATCTGATAGCCTGTGTCTTTTGATTGGGGCATTTAGCCCATTTACATTCAGGTAACTATTGAAAGATAGGAATTTAGTGCCATTGTATTGCCTATAAGGTGACTGTTACTGTATACTGTCTGTGTTCCTTTCTGGTCTATGTTGCTTTTAGGCTCTCTCTTTGCTTAGAGGACCCCTTTCAATATTTCTTGTAGGGCTGGTTTCGTGTTTGCAAATTCCTTTAATTTTTGTTTGTCCTGGAAGCTTTTTATCTCTCCTTCTATTTTCAATGACAGCCTAGCTGGATATAGTATTCTTGGCTGCATATTTTTCTCATTTAGTGCTCTGAATATATCCTGCCAGTCCTTTCTGGCCTGCCAGGTCTCTGTGGATAGGTCTGTTGCCAATCTAATGTTTCTACCATTGTAGCTTACATATCTCTTGTCCCGAGCTGCTTTCAGGATTTTCTCTTTGTCTCTGAGACTCGTAAGTTTTACTATTAGATGTCGGGGTGTTGACCTATTTTTATTGATTTTGAGAGGGGTTCTCTGTGCTTCCTGGATTTTGATGCCTGTTTCCTTCCCCAAATTAGGGAAGTTCTCTGCTATAATTTGCTCCAGTGTACTTTCTGCCCCTCTCTCTTTCTTCTTCTTCTGGTATCCCAATTATTCTAATGTTGTTTCGTCTTATGGTATCACTTATCTGTCAAATTCTGCCCTCGTGATCCAGTAGTTGTTTATCTCTCTTTTTCTCAGCTTCTTTATTTTCCATCATTTGGTCTATATCACTGATTCTCTCTTCTGCCTCATTTATCCTAGCAGTTAGTGCCCCCATATTTGATTGCACCTCATTAATAGCCTTTTTGATTTCTACTTGGTTAGATTTTAGTTCTTTTACTTCTCCAGAAAGGGTTTCTCTAATAACTTCCATGCTTTTTTCAAGCCCAGCTAGTATCTTTAAAGTGATGATTCTGAACTCTAGATCCGACATCATACTAATGTCCATATTGAGTAGGTCCCTGGCAGTCAGTACTATCTCTTGTTCTTTTTGTTGAGGTGATTTTTTCCGTCTTGTCATTTTGTCCAGAGGAGAATAGATTAATGAGAGAACAAAATGCTAACAGGGTAACAACGTTCCCAGAAAATATACTCTAAACAAATCAGAAAAGACCTGAAGCAGTGGGAAAAGAAAGGGAAAGAGAGAAAAAAGAAAAAGAAAAAAAAAGAAAAAAGAAAAAGATAAAGATAAAGATAAAAACAAACAAAAACAGAACAAACCAAAAAAAAAAAAAACAGAATGTGATCAAATATGATCAGGCTGGTATATAGATCAGTGCCACACACTAGATTTTGGGTGTATTTTGGTCTGATAGAAGAAAGTGCCTCCCAAAATTTTAAAGAAAGAAAAACTTATATATGTACAAAAATAAGGGTTGATATGATGAAGGGATGGAATATGACTGTAAAGATGGAAATTATAAAAAATTTTATAAAAGGAATTGATAAGAAGTTGTTTGAAAAAAGAAAGAAGAGGATTTAAAAAAAGAAAAAGAAAAAAAAGGGAGAGAATGTGTTCAGGCAGCGGAGTAGGAGAAAACCATAAACTAGAGATTTAGGGTATATTTTGATCTGTTAGAAGAAACTATCTCAAAATTTTAAAGAGCGAACAACTTATATATATATGCCAAAAATATGGGTAACTACTATGAAGGGATAGAATATGACTCTAAAAATGAAAAATAAAAATGAAAAATAAAATTTTTTTTTTTAAAAAAGGGATTGATAAGATGTTGGTTGAAAAAGGGAAAAAGAAAAATTCAAACAACAAAAAAAAGACAGTTAAAAAAAAATTAACTTTGAAAGACTAAAGAATCATGGTAAAAAAAGCCATGAATTCTATGTGCATTATTCCCCTAGCACTGGAGTTCTGCCGTTCTCATTGATCGGTAAACTTGGTCTTGGCTGGCTGTTCTCTCTGATCTTCTGGGGCAGGGGCCTGTTGCCGTGGTTTCCAAAAGTCTTTGCCGGAGGCGGAATTGCCCCGCCCTTGCCCCGTCCCAGCTAAGTAATCTGCTCGGGTTTGCTCTCCGGAGCTTTTGTTCCCTGTGAGCTTTCCGTACAGCTTTGGAGGCGGAGAGTGAAAATGGCGGCCTCCCAATCTCCGCCCTGGAGGAGCCGAGAACTCGGGCCCACTCTTCAGTGAGCCCCCAGAGAAAAGCAGTCAGTCACTCCTGTCTCCCCTGTCTCCGGCCGCACTCCGTGCTCACCCCGCCTGGGACGGAGCGTTTCTATTTCTGGCACCTGACCCCGTGTGGAGTCTCCAAACCCAGCAGATCCCTGCGGTGCGCTCCCGCGCCGCTCCTCCCGGGGGAAGAAGGTGAGTGTCCCCAAATCTGCCGCTTGTTGGGTCCCTGCTGGAGGAGCAGTGGCCCGACTGTGCCGTGGATCACGGTTTATGGCAACCCCGAGCTGAGAGCCCGCGCCTGGGCTCCGTCTCTGCAGCCGGCTTCCCCGCTCCGATACCTGGGAGCTCTGCCGCACTCAGGCACCCTGGTCTTTCTGTGACCCCGAGGGTCCTGAGACCACACTGTCCCGCGAGGGTTCCACCCCCTGCTTAGCCACCGGAGTGACTTCCCTCAGCAGAGCCAACTTCTAAAAGTTCCAATTTTGTGCTCCGCGGCTCTATCACTTGCCAGAAGCGGCCGATGGAGGCCCCTCCCCCACCGTCTCTCCTCCCGAATATCGCCTCGGATTCACTTCGCTCGTCCTACCTTCCAGAAAGTGGTCGCTTTTTTGTTCAGAGAGTTGCTGCTGCTCTTCTTTTCTTCGATCTCCTGTTGAGTTCGTAGGTGTTCAGAATGGTTTGATCCCTATCCAGCTGAATTCCTGAGAGGAGATGAAATCCAGGTCTCCTACTCCTCCGCCATCTTGCTCCGCCCCACATCATTAGTTTTTGATGTAGTGTTCCATGTTGATATTTTCTAAAAAGGAAGGAAAGAGGAACAAAAGAAAAAAATGGATAGTTGAAATGAGGAATATTTTTTCATGAAAAATAGATTTTTTCAGTTTCAGTGGTCCACAATTTTCTGTGAAAAGATTTCAGATGATTAGCTCAGCTACCAGTGGCCACAGTTTCCTTAGAAAGCTCAGAACCATTGAGGACACACCTTGAGTTTAGAAACTGGAAACTTCGCCACCTGCTTCAGAGAGCAGCTGGGTGCTCCATCTTGGTCTGTAGCTCCCAGGGGGCCCCAATCCCCTTCCAGAGCTTTGGGAGAAGTCTCTAAGATACTGCCTCTTTGGATTTCCCCTGCTTCCTCTCTCCTGGAAGCAGCAGTGAGAGCCTCTTCAGAGGAGGGTTCTAGGAACTAGAAAGGAAAGGATGTAAAGCTGTTCACTGTGGTTCCTGTTCACTGCTGGTCACATTTGGTTTTCTTTGTCTCACAGCGTTAGGCGTTGGCACAGCCTGGTGGCACGTCTGTGCTCTAGGGTTTCTCCCAGTAAGCTCCAAGAATGCTGCTGTTCATTTCATGAGCGGATGGCTCACTTGGCAAAAGTGAGAAGATTCTAAGAGCTGCTTTTTTGGAGTGCCGAGGTTGAGATCTTTTTTTTTATTATTATTATTATGTTCAGTTAACCAGCATATAGTACGTCATGTTTTTGATGTAATGTTCAACGATTCGTCAGTTGCATATAACAACTCATCACAGTGCTCATCACATTACGTGCCCTCCTTAATACCCATCACCCGGTTACCCCATCCTCCCACCCCCTCCCTTCTGTAACCCTCAGTTTGGTTCCCAGAGTCCAGAGTCTCTCATGGTTTGTCTCCCTCTCTGATTTCTTCCCATTCAGTTTTCCCTCCCTTCCCCTGTGGTCCTCTGCACAGAGGGACCTGTGGACCCCTGAAACTGGAAAAATCTATTTTTCATGAAAAAATATTCCTCAACTATCCATTTTTTTCTTTTGTTTCCTCTTTCCTTCCTTTTTAGAAAATATTTTTAGAAAATATCAACATGGAACACTACATCAAAAACTAATGATGTAATGTATGGTGATTAACATAACATAACAAAATAAAATGCATATTCCTTATGTTCCACATATGAGTAAAACCATATGATAATTATCTTTCTCCGCTTGACTTATTTCACTTAGCATAGTCCCCTCCAGTTCCATCCATGTCTATGCAAATGGTGGGTATTCATCCTTTCTGATGGCTGAGTAATATTCCATTGTATATATGGACCACATCTTTATTCATTCATCCGTTGAAGGACATCTCGGCTCCTTCCACAGTTTGGCTTTTGTGGACATTGCTCCTGTGAGGTTGAGATCTTATCTTCAGTAGAAACTCAAACTGCCTGGCATGAAAGGCACACTACTGGGCCTGTTGGAAGAAGAAGGAGTTGGCTCTTTGGACTCTAACCATTATGTTAAGGTTATTTGTTATGTTTTCTAAACAGCTTTCACAAAGTCCTCCAAAGTCTTCTTGACATTCCTCCAATATAATCAACTTCATATTCTTTAATCCTACCCTTCTTCCCTATCTTTGAAAATTAATTCTGCGCTCCTCTAGGAAGCTGATTAGGCTTTAGCCTGTGTTTCAGAGGCCCTCTGGGCTCAGCAAATCAGTGCTGGTCATCAGTGAAGTGACAGGTGTCACAGCTAGCTGGCCCTACATCCAAATTGGTGACACGTGACGATTCTGAGTGGTGGACCTCTGGGAACAATCCTAGTTTCTGGTGATGTTGACATGTTGCTTGGTCATGCCAGGGCCCTTCCTTCTTCGTGTGCCTCCTTCATGTCTGCAGACACCAGGCAAGTTATGCTGATAGCCTGGCTCTGCTGGGGGTTTTAGCTATGAAGAATCAGAAAATGGGGGGAAAGACAAGAAATTAAAACTCTTTCCGAAACTTCACGTAGGGAAATGACCACGAGGTTGAGAATTCTGTGAAACTGATTATTTCCTAGTGGGAAAGCCAGAAAATATAGAAACTCAGGAGTGGTAAACCAGGGTTTGCCATTCCATTTACACAGTGCTTTGCCATTGCCCTGTAAATGCCCCATAGCATGAAAGCACGCTGCCAAACATTAATGTTTGAAACTCGTTTTCCCACATTTGAATGTGTGTAGTCTATAAAATGTGTACATACAACTTAAGGTATTGCTAGGCAATTATTAAGCCAAACAGGTTATGTTTGCAGAAGACAAGGGAAGTTTAATTTTTAGTTGAGTGTGTTCTTGAGCCTCTGCTAAAGAAAGATCTCCTGTTTACTTTAACTGGAGACATTTGCCTCTTGAGTGTATGAGTGTGGTATAGGCTGCAAATAGCCACTCAGAGCTGAAGCCAACGGGTGGCGCGGGGCGGGGGGGGTGCTGTTACAGAGAACTGAGGCATGGTTAGTTGAATTGTCAGGAGTGACAGGATCAGATTATTGTTGACTGATTTCAAATTGCTTTGTCTTATAACCTTTTTATATAATCTGACCAATATTCTTATATTTAAAAATTATGTATGCCTCAAACACACAAAAAATGGTGAAAACCCGCAGGATTGTGAGACTAAGTCACATCTCTCTGATTCTTCCGTGCCAGTAGTTCTTAGAGGTTGAAAGCATAGAGGATGGCTCCTTCTTGTCATGCAGATCTCAACTTAAATGTTACCTCCTCGAAAAGGACTTCCTCAAGCAGGCATGGCTCAGGAAGCCCTCAAGACACTCTCACTTCTTTATCCTTGACCTTTTTAATTTACTTCCCCCATCTGATACTTTAGTGTTAGTCTTTTGTCAGTTTCCACCTACAGGGAAATAAGCTGAGACTTCATCTGTTTGTTCACCTTGTATGCTCAGTGACCAGAGCAGTGCCTGGCATTTAGAGAGCACCCAAATGATCTGCTTTCTTCTCCAGATCTTCCCCTCTTGCTCGTCTTTGAGACCATTTCATCATCACTGCGTGGAAGCAGGCCTGACTGTCACCTCCCCTTGCTGTAGAATCCATGGTATTTTAAACTCTGTATTTCTGTAATTAGCCAGTGTTTGCTTCCTGGTTGTAGCATCTGATTGGCACGATGATAACACATCTCTTGTGCGTTAATATGATAGGTATTTGAGGCCAGTGAGTCCTGTCAAGTTTTCCAGTCATAAGATAGAGCTTACAAAAGATTTTGAGAGAGAAGCACATACACATTTAAGAGTTACCTGTACACTGACATTAATGCTAAGGGTCAGTTGGATAGATGTTCTGCTTTGATGGTAGACTCAAGCAGTGGCTTGTTGTGGCATCCTTTTTGGTAGTGTTATTTAATTTACCCCTGTGAATAACTCTTTCCGAAGGAAGGCTTTCTTTTTTGGAAACGTTCTACCTCTTAGCCCCCAACTTAAGCCCAGAAGCCAGAGTCTGATCTTGTTATGTCTGGGAATATCGATTTTCCACTAACGGCTGTATTTTACATGATAATGAATCCAGTCTTTTCTACAAGTCTGCTTCATTTATGCAAAATAGATAAAAATTGGAACATGTATGACTCTAAGTATTTTTTCAGGCAGCAAAGAATTTGCTGTGGAGCCTGCGCATAATTTTATGGGCCCTCATGTCATGTGAACCAAGGAAATGTTGGTTCTGTGGTCACGAAAGATAACGTTTATTGGATAGTTTTAGGTGGACAGAAGACAGCTTTTAAAATTCGGGGCCTTTGCTACTTCCTGTCTCAGAAAGGTCAACTTGATTTGGACCATCTTTCACACTTTGAAGGAGTAACCTTTCGTACAATAGGGCCTCAAAGCATTAACGGCCTCCTGCTCACTGATTTTCAATATTATGGAAAAGTTATTCCAAATTGATCTTAGCTATCAACAGAGAAAAGGCAGGAAATTAAATTAGCAAGGAGGTGTTTCAGAAGCCTTTTGTGAATGCTATAGAGTCTCTCAAAAATCTAATCCTTGAGAGAAATTTATTTTGTTCTGGAAAGAATAGGTTACTTTCCCAAGAGATGCTAAGATGCCTTTCATTTATAAGAGATGGACTATAGCCTATGAATGGAATAGTAGGATTTTCAGTTTTTTCATTTTGCCATCAACTTGCTGTAATTTACCTTAAAAAAAAATCAACGTGTAAGAACATCATTCTGGTACTGCTATGTTCTTTCACCTATTACATAGAATTAACTCTACAGATTAATTTAAAGATAAGGCATACTAATTAATAGTCCAGCATCTCAGAAGTACTTGGCTCTTGGGATATTTATTGATTTCTGTCTTGAGCTTTATAAAAAGGTGCCTCAGATCCCCAGAAACAATGAGCTGTTTAAAAATTCTAAGTTAAGGGTGAGTTTCTCTGGGTGAATAGTGGGAAAGAAACTTGGCTTCTCACTAATGGACACAGTTTTGAGTTTGGGTCTAATGCCAGTGGTCTGGGGCAGAAACAGAAAAACTTGCTTAATTTGGACTAATAATCAAGTCTTTTATTCTTTTCAAAAATAGGAAGTTAGAAAAAAACTTTTAGGCTTTTTAAGTAAGATAAATGTGCTTTAAAGAGACCTGTTTACAGATCCCAGTTTAGCTTTGGAGAAGCAATAGACTCCTTCAGGAATTTAATGACCATCCTGGACTATCTCTGAAGAAGGACACATGCACAGAAAGCTTTGCATATAATTGCAGGCAGTCTATACACCCTCCCAAAGTTGGCCAAGGACCCTTTGGTTATCTATCTATAGGGCCCCAAGTAAGCAAACCCTGATTTACACCTCTGAATAGGAGCTATGCTTAATTTTTATGCTGTAAATACTGGTCATTTAATCCTTGGCATTAACGTAGCACCCAAGGCATATTTGAATGTTTTGATGAGTTTTATTTAAACAGAAACAACGTTTGTTTAGTCCTTTAGCAATGGAGTATATGTTTAAGATTTTGATGGCTATTAAAGAAATAGTTATAAAGCTATTTATAACTATAGAAATAAGCAAACACATTTTACGTGTTATGAATGCCGTTTGCCCTTATATAGCCTAATCATTTTATTGTCTCTTGCTCTGCCTTCTTGGCTTTTCTTCAATATCAAAATACTAAATCCATTTCATGGGTAGGAATAATTCATCCCAGCGTTCATATTCTTTTGGAAAAATTAAAACTGACTTTAACTCCATTTTAGCAACAATTGATAATTAAATATATTTAATAATTCAGTATATTTCATGTGATTATTGAACTTTTAAAAAATGTTTGGAAAAATAGTATCACTGGTAAAATAAAATATAAAAGTTCATTATTTTTACTTATATCTTAAATTCCCTTTTCTTTTTAGGTTAGTAGCTTTTCTTGTACTTCTTACTACCATATATGTATATCCCTATGCTAGCCATTGTTTCACATATCAAGGAAAAAAGTAAAAATATGTCCTTACTGAACTGAATAGAAATTGAAGAATTACATGTTTTCAAATTCATATCATACTAATTTTCCTTATATTTATGTGTTCTTCCTGGGTGATCTTATCCAGTCCCAGGGCTTCACTGTCCTCTAACTTAGGTTGGCAAACTGTGACCTATCGTCCAAATAAATACATTCTGACACCTGTTTTTTGTAAATAAAGTTTTATTAGAACAGACGCACTCAGTTGTTAGCTGTTGTTTATGGCTGTGTTGATGATGCAAAGGCAGAGTTGAGTAGTTGTGATAGATCGTATGGCCTGCAAAACCTAAAGTATTTACTGTCTCGCCCCTTACAGAAAATGATTGTGTACCTGATCTTGCTCACTACTTCAAACCTTCTTCCTGAGATCTTCATTCCTAAATTTAGCCGCCCCCAGATTTCTTTACCTCCATGCCCCACATCCACCATAAAATCAATGTTTCCCAAACTGAGTTCTTCCTATGTTTATTTCCCACCCTAATGGGTTCCTCCATCTGAGTTTCCTATCTCAGTTGATGGCACCACCATATGCCCAAGGTGCTTCTCTCCTTTATATTATTCATGCCTGATCTGTCACTAAGACCAGTCTATTGACTATCCAAAATATACGCATGCCTGACAGACAGTAATCTAGGTTTTTAAGTAACCAGTGCTTATTGTTCTTATGCTCTCAGGCCCCACCTGCAGTTAGACCAGAAATTCCTTTTTTGGCCTTTTAGAAGTTGCCATAAACTATATTCAGTGAGAAATAATTATTGGCATGTTTCCATCAAATAAGCCATGGAGAGATGGGTTCATTTCTCAACGTTAGATACTGCTTCACAAGGAAGAATTTAGGAGTGCTAAGAAGTCAGAATATTGTAAAATTTGTACTTTTATTATTTGAATACACTGAGAAGAACATGACCATCTGATTTACTGAGTTGTCACTTTAAAAGTATTCATAGATGTTTTAAAATTAAATCCTTGTTCTTTGTACAGGGCCTCATTGGCTGGGGTATGAGGAGTTAAAACTTTAACATTAGATTACCATTTTTTTTTTTTTTTGGTTCATCCAAAGAACACATTCAGATAACAAATGCATTTCTATCCTCATCAGTATTACTTGAGTATTATTTTAAAGTTTGTGATATTATTAACTCTGAATTCTCTTTTATGAATTTAAAATTATGCCATAATAACTGACGAAGAGCATAGAAGAGCATAGTAAAAATAAATAAACTTTGAAATGCAAAAGGATTAGTGGGGTTAATAAATATCCACTCAGAGTTTTAGCAGTTTTGATCTTGGCATTTGCTTTATCCAGCAAATATTATCATCGTACTTTAATTTCAGTTTCTCTATCTGAAAAATTATGCAGGAGCAGTCTTTGTTTTCAGGAACACCAGTGATGTTTACAGCATTTAAGTCCAAAGCAGAGGTCATAAATTAATTCTAATCCTCTGAGCAAAGACATTAGCCTTTGTGTAACATTAGGATTTGGGCTTGTTCACACAAAATGATCCCAAGAATAATAGTTCCCCATGCTCAACGATGATCTCAAAGATTAATATTTTTCTCTGGTTAATGATTCTGTAATACATTAATAGGCTCCTCCAAACACTTCCTGAAATTTTAATTATCTGTAGACTCTCAAAGCTGTATTTTGATCAGGCATGGAAAGAAGTGATGGAGCTCAATTACTGTCAAATTAAGGATGATTTTACATTCTGATGTAGAGAAAAATGCCACCCACCAGCAGACTTCAAAATAGCTGAAATGCTTAGAGAAAAAAAGTAAGTGGTTGAGGACATTAAGCTACACTACTGTCTCCGTGCCCTGTGGGTCAGATGGTCTGGTGCCGCGAGGTGGCTGCTCTCTCTAGCACCTTCACTGTTCTCTCTGCTGCTGGTGCTGGTGCTGGTGGTGCTGGTGGTGCTGGTGGTGTTGGTGCTGGTGCTGCTGGTGGTGCTGGTGGTGGTGCTGGTGCTGCTGGTGCTGCTGGTGCTGCTGGTGCTGGTGCT
>NW_022590564.1:0-12308 GCF_004348235.1 Phoca vitulina | reverse complement strand
GCGTGCCGAGCCCCATTCTAGGCACTTGGCTGTCTCAGCTCATTGTCCTCTTTGATGACCCGTGACCTAGGGCACAGGACCATTGCCCATTCACAGAGGAGGAGACCGAAGGCCAGAGAGGTTGAAGCCACCTGCCCAAGACCACAGAGCAGGAAAGTCGCAGGAGCAGAATCACAGACCCGGGCCGTCTGGGTGGGAGTCCATGCTCTTGACGGCTGCCCTACCCCCCGCAGTGGCCCTGGGTGCAGGTGTCACAGGCCCTGTCTCACATAAGGGGGAACTGAGGCACAGGAAGCATAATGTATGGGTGCACGATTACCAGGAAGCAGATCAGGTCAAGTGCAGGGATGCCTGGATCTGGAATAGTCCCCCATTGACCCCCACTGACCCCCATTGTCATGATGCTGCTGCCCAGAGGGGGTAAGATCTTGCCAGTGACACACAGCCGGAAACCCATCCTGGCTGACTGTGGCCAGGCTCTGCCTGACTCCGTACACTTCATCCTCCGTTTCCTTGCAGCTGCTACAGCCCTCAGAGTAGGGGCATCTGAGCCTGGAGTGGATTATGATCTGACCCTACAGTGTTCTGGGTCTGGGGGATGAGGCTGACAAAAGCACTGCGGGCCCTTAAGCTCAGGGCACTCAGAGGCATTGACTTTTGTTTCAATGACTTGAGGCTTAGAGAGCCGTTCCGGAACTTTCTCAAGGTCACACGGCTGGTCAAGCAGCACTGGCCCGAGACAGGTCTGCAAGCTTCTGGTCCGGTGCTCTGTACTCGGAAATGCTCACCCGATACTTCCCTCCCTGAAGCGGGAACGTGGCTGCTTCTGAGGGCTGAGCACACTGGGAGTCAGGGCTCTCAAGCTCAGTACCATTGACATTCTGGGCTGGAAGATTCCATGCTGGGAGGGGCTGTCCTGTGCATTGTAGGATGTTCAGACGCATCCCAGACAAAACTCGATGCCAATAGCAATCTCGTGACTCCTACGTAAGACAATCAAAAATTCTTCAGACATTGCCCAGTGTCCCCTGGGGTCAAAGTGCCCTTGTGCAGGGGGAGGAGGGGTTCAGAACACATGGCCCACTTGGAAAGCCTCATTTTCCCAAGTTGGACAGACTTTTCTCATTTCAGAGCAGGTCTGGGTCCACTGAGTCCCGGCTTGGCTCACTGGGGCCACGGCATTCACTGGACCCAGTTAGACGGGGGTGTTCATGCTTCTTGCGTGGGGGCCCTTTCTTAGGGGGGGTGCCAGGATTCTGCCGTGACATGGTGTGACAGGTCTTCAGGAGACCACAGCAAATCTCCTCACCTGTCACCTTGGGAATGCAGATGCCCCTATGGTCCTTCTGCCACTGGGAGCTTAATGACAATTTCCTCTGTCAGGGTTGTTCCCACTAAATACTCATGCCCAGCTGCAGCCCCTAGAAGCCTTTCTTGAGCTGGCCCCACGATGAGTCCCAGTGCCAGCCCCCACATTGTCTGTGGGCCCCACAGTCAGCTCACCTGCTCCCCAGACAGCATCCGAGTCCCTGCCCTGCGCTTGGATGGCAGGGGCCTCGGAGACGCTGGTCCCTCTGGTGGCAGAGGGGTGATGTGGAGGGGAGGAGCTGGTTAAAAGCACACTTTTGAGCTTCAGATAGACCTGGGTTCTAACCCGCTTCGATCCCTCGCTAGCTGTGGACCCAGGACACAAATGTTTCATCTCTCTGAGCTTCCTCTTTAAAATGAGATTTTTGGAGACGTGAGTGAAGCCAGGTTAGCCGTCAAAACTCCCAGCCAGAAGGGACCGGAGAGATCAACTCTTTGGGGGAGGAGGGGGGTGGGTTTCACAAACAAAAGCTTTTACAACCAGTAAGGGGCCAACGAGTGGGAGATGGGGCCATGAACCCAGATAAGAAAGGGGAGGAGGTGACAGACAAGATAGCAAGGTTATCTGGGGAGTTAATGAATACACCTCAACCTTTCAGAGGAGGAGTTCCAATGACAAGACCAAGGCCGGGGTCTTGTCCCGGAGAAGGAGTGCGGGGGGCCAGGGAGTCGGGGGGAGGGTCCATGTGCCATCCTTTCGAACAATCTGCGGAGCAGGCTACTCTGGGGGAAAGCTAAAAGGGCATGTGCTTTCTCCAGTAAGATAGTTAAGTGAGGGGCATGGAAGCTACAGGGCAAGGGCAAGGACTCTGGCTCTGGCTGGAGTTGAAAAGGAACCAGGTAAGAGAGAAGGATCCTGAGGCGTGTTGAAGAAGCATGTTGGGAACATGGAAGGGGCCCTTCAAGGGGACTTGTCCCTGCCACCTGCAGGTGGGAGAGACACAGGGGAAGACCACCAAGGCCACAGGATCTTTTCTAAGCCTGGGGTGGGTGGGAGAAGGGGAAAGCAACCCCCCAGCTGCCCCAGCCGCCAGCACGCATCATGATAGCAAGTCTCCTATGTGCTGGGAGCGTTTGAATGGCGTGATTCCATCCTCCCCACTGGCGGCCCTGAGCAGAACAGCCTGCCTGCCAATCCTGACCCAGCAAATCGGAGCCCAAGCTGTCCAGGCCTGGGTTTTCTCCTCTGTTAAGTGCAGATTATAATCCTGGCACAAGGGATCCGCCTCGCAGACCAGTGTCAGCTCAGGAGGAGGCTGATGGCAAGTGACTCACTCCGCAGAATGCACGGATTTCCCAGACAGGCTGGATGGGCTGGACGCGCACGGCACGTGTCCCACACTGGCTCACGGGGCTTCCCCTACTTATAGGGCAGTTTCAGGGGCCTGGGACACCCAGTCCTGTGGGCCCACAGCCACCCCCGCTGCAGGAAATCAGCCTGGGAGCCTCCAGGGTGCAGCCGGCGAGTGCCTGATATCATCAGAGGGCCTTGCTGTTCTTCTTTGAAGTGGCCTAGTCCAGCGGAACCAGCGGGCACAAGGGCCATCGGAAGGATGGGCTGCTGGGGGCCCCATGTTCATGCAAGACCCAGAGTTCGTTTTGCCCTGATACTGCCCTCACAGAGCTATCGAGAGGAGAAAGTGAATTACAACACCTCCAGAGCCTAGAATTGTGCCTGACACATGGTTGATCTCCGAGAAACGTCGCCGCCTGATGTCACCCGACTTGTGACTGCCAAGGTCCCAGCCCTTGGAATCTTCACACTGGGCACTGGAATCTGTGTCCTTTGGGCTCCAAAGTCCATTTGTCTGGGCACAGAAAGGAGGTAACAGGCACCTGCCAGGTGCATCATGATAGTGGGCCTACTATCATGGGAAAGAACAGCATTGGGCTGCCCTGAGGTGGTGAGTATCTTGTAGAATATCAGGACCCAAAGGAGCTTAGTGCTCCCATTTTACTGGTGAGAAAAGTGAGGCTCACAGAAGGGTGGTGGCTTCCCTAGCAGCCAGGGCGCCTTCGTTCATGGTAGAGCCTTGAAAAGACCCCAGGCTGACTCCCTGACTCCCAACTCAGGTCTTCAGGAACAAAACGTGCAAATATCTGTAATTCACCCCTCTGTTAATTTTCTGCCAGTGAATCAAGAGGCAGGGGAAACCAGGCCCCCAAACCGCTACTTTCAGAATTTGCAGTCTGATGTTTAATATTCGGTAAGGACCAGTACTGAAGAAAGACGCCATGCACCATCAGCCATAGAGGAAACTTTGAACGAATTCAGTCTCACTGTCCCCATTTTGCAGTGACAGGAGCTGAGGCCGGCTCAGATGCAAGTGTGGTCGGGAGCCCTGCTCACGCTGCCTTGGGATTCTCGAATTCTGTGTGCTTTATCACACTGCCTTAGGCATTTCCATCGTAATGTATATTTTTTCTTTTTTTAAAAAGACTATTTGGGCGCCTGGGGGGCTCAGTTGGTTAAGCGTCTGCCTTCGGCTCAGGTCATGATACCAGGATCCTGGATCGAGCCCCCGCATCGGGCTCCCTGCTCTGTGGGAAGCCTGCCTCTCCCTCTCCCACTCCCCCTGCTTGTGTTCCCTCTCTTGCTGTGTCTCTCTCTGTCAAATAAATAAAATCTTAAAAAAAAAAAAAAAAAGTACAGAGAGTTCCCAGGTACCTTCCCCCCTTGCACCCCAGTTCCCCTGATAGTAACATCTTGCACAGCTGTGGGACACTTGTGACAATCGAGGACTCAATATCAATGCTATTAACCAAAGTCTGAACATGCAGTTTAGATTTGGTTCGCTCTTGGTGCTGCAGTTTGCTGGTCTTTTTATCCTGATCGCAGGAGCAAGAAACACTTTTTCCAGGTCCACCCAGAAGCAGGGTTCAGTGGCATCTGCGACCAGGCGGGCTGCGGGAGACTCGCTGCCCTCCGGGCCTGGGTCCCGTGGGAAGTGGCCCCAAGTCTGGGCTCTGCAGAGCTGCCCGGCAGCCCACAGACCTTAACATGCCCCTGGTGGTTCCGCAACTCAGCTCCCTGAGCGGCGGGCGGCCCAGCGCTCGGCCGCAGGGCACAGCCGTGGGGCCCCCCACCCCTGATGTGCAGCCTGGGAACCAGCCCTGAGCTGGGGGCGGGGGGGCAACACTCTGGGGGGAGCAGTCTCACAGCGGGGCCTGCGTGCCCTGCAGGTGCTCGGCATCTCTCTCCCTGCCCTCCCTCTCCCAGCTGGCTCCCGTGACATCTCCAGACCTTTTGGCTAGAAACCTGGTGCTGAAAGATGCCAACTTGCTGTCAGCTGTCTTGAGGGGGAGCCCAAATCCATCACAGCACAGTCAGTCCAATTTCCTTTCAGGATGTGCCCCATGATTTCTGGAAGCAGGAAGGCAGGTGGTGATGGGGCGGGGCCGACGCACCTGGGCTGACCGTGGTAGTGGAGGGAAGGAGGATGGATGGGGGCTCTGGACAAGGACCCATGTCACAGCGAAGGAAACCTCAGTGGCCCTTACATGTATAAGTGAGTGAGCTCATCCGTAGTATCGAGACCTCCCTGAAACGAGCCTGTTGTAATCTACTGGATGGACAACGATCGTAAGAAAACGATTGTTCTTATGGTGGGAATGTAAATTGGAATCACCTTTTTTGAGGGGAGGGCAATTTACAGACAGCCATCAATATTTAAGAGGCACACACCCTTTGTTTCAGCAAATCCAACTGCATGCGATGTGATGATGAAAAATCAGAGCTGCCAGAAGTAGTTTAATGCCGTGGTGTGCCTTTCACAGAGAGCACGGTGAACAGAACAGCAGACGTTGGCAATTGTGCATAAACAAACAAAGCGATTTCTTTACTCTGCCACGGTCAGGAGTCTTGAAATATGTCCTGAGTCTTACGGCTCGGAAGTGACTTTTAGTGGGCACTGGGTCGTGGAAAGGCAGCTCTGACTTCTGAGAACAAATGTCCCTGGCAATCAGCCTTCAGCCCCACCCCGGCCAGGCCCTTCCCTGCGGGACTGTCCCGCCGTTAGCCTGGCCCCTGTGACTCAGCCCCGCCTCCCCCAGAGTTGCTGGTACATGCATGCCAGCCCCCAGTCCTCAGTGGCCGGGCTGCAGCTGGCCTTAGGCCAGACAGGTGGCTCTCGCGTGGACCGGGAGGTTGGACTCGCCCGTAAGATCTGAGATGGACGGGACATCCCACGCTCTCGGGGCAGCCCGGGCCTGAGTGCGGCACCTGATTTCTAGGCCCGTGCTGGGCAGGTCTTCCAACCTCCGTCTGTCAATGGGGGATAACGAATGGCAGCCTGGGTCCTTCAGGGACTGGTTTTGAGGGTCACACTAGGCAGTGACTACATTTGAAAGAACAGGCAAAGCCGAGGCTTCTGGCTGCCCTGGCTGATTGGTGTCACACTCCTGTCCTCCTTACGACAAGGTTGTTTGCATGTTTTGCTCACCCACACATGGACCCTGTGGGTTCTCAAGAGCCTGTGACCTCCACACCGGGGACTTTCAGCTCATTTGCACTGGGTTTCTGCCACCACAGCCCAGATGAATGTATCTGCAGACCATTCTTGGAAGTGGAATGATGGTTTCTTAGGTGAGCGCCCTTAGGTCTTCCAGCTTTTTGGTTTTTCCCTGGGCTCCAGGAGTCCCAGCTGGCCTTTGCATGTGCCCCCTTCCCTCCCCAGTACTGGGGGGTGTGCAGTGTTGTGCTGGTTGCTTGCTGAAGGCTGTGAGCTCTTCAGCCTCGGGTGAGAAGGGCTCCCGCAAATCGGCTGCTTGTCCTCTGGGGCAGAGGGTGTTTTACCGCACGGGTGTCTTCGGCATGTGGCTGTGCGCCCCAGCATCGCTCGTGCTTCAGGCAGGAATCTAGCTTGTGGGTGTCTGGGGGGAGCGTGGGTGGTGTGCTGAGGTTTGCAGGAACAAGTGGGGCTCCTGAAGCCAGCTCTGCCACTTATGAGCTCTGTGACCTTGAGCAAGACCAGCGGCCTTTCTGAGCCTCCGTTTCTTCATCTGGAGAATGGGCGCATGAGAGCTGAGCAACTTCCACTCGCCGCTCCACAGTGCTGAGTGAGCAGTAAATGCTGGAATTGCCCCTCGAGGGGCTCCAGGCTTACAGAGGAGCTCATGAATATTACGAATGTCACCCCTTACATTGGCACCCAGCTCTGCTCTCCTTCAAAAGCTGTTTTGAGTACCTGCTTTGAAGCACACACCAACTCAAAGTCGTTGTTATAACCGTGATGAAGATGCTGACGCCCAGAGAGGTTTGGTGACTTCGCCAAAGTCACACAGCTGGGACGCTGCAGGGTCTGGACTTGCTCTCACTCTGGCACCGTCCCAGGTGTTTGACACTGGTTGTATCATTAATGGAATCTGGGGAGGTTGGATGTGTCCAGGAGGAGAAATCAGGATGCTTTCAGACTTATCTGGGAGACAGCTGAATTTTTACCCATTATATTGAATTACATGGAATTGCACACATGTGGCCTTTCTGACATAAAAGGTGTAAATTTCACATGACTCACCGCAGTTGTGTAGATGTGCGGTCAGCCCCCGTGAGTGACTCAGGGGGGTGTTACTAGGTTCTTATGGGATGGGGCAGTCTTTCCCACAGACAAGCACATTCCTGTGAGTCCCGGGAGCTGGCTCCCTCAGGCTGGGGGTCCGGCAGACTTCCTGAGTGCCATAACCCTTCCGTGGGACTCTGGAGGATGAGAAAGAGCCACATGGCCCTTAGTGAAAGGGCTGCTCCTGGGATGGCCACTAGCTGTGGTAGGAGTTGTGGTTTCCCTGTTGAAGACCACAGGGTGGGCTGTGGGGCAGGAACAAGGCCAGATGAAAAGTGTCCCCTGTCAGAGCTTAGCCAAGGGAGGGCAAGGAGGGCTAGTGGGGTTGATGGCCTGGATCCTCTCCCATGACCAAGGACTCATTGGAATGAGTTTCCAGAGCCACAACTTGGCCCCATGATTGGGCAGAAGAGGACACAGGGTAAGTGCCTTGGGGCTCTGGCAAACCGGGATGGGTCTGAGCAGGTGACACAGACCAAGACCCAGAGACCCACCTGGAGAGAAGAGGATGTGGAAGACCCGCTTCCTGCCGGGGGTAATGTGTTTGAGGGTCCTGGGACAGAGATGGAAGACAAGGACAAAATATGTGTTCCCAGCCTAGCCCCACCGAAAAAGTTTCCAGGAAAAATCAACCATAGCTTTTTGCAGGAAAGACCTTTGAGCAGTAGGAGCCCAAGCCTGGCTCAGGTGACAAGGTGGGATGAGAAGGGGACCGAGTCGTCTCTCTTTGTTGTTGGAAGTGTGGCAGCTCCAAGCCCCCGTGTGAGCTGAAGGCCCTGGGAGCCACGGGGGATGGGGGCGCAGCCTCGGGTTTGGTGCTGGCAGCCCTGCGGGGCGGGGTCTCTCATGGGGGGCACCGCGAGCAGCACCAGGGCCGGGGGGCTTAGCCAGCGACGGATGCTTGGTGGAGGTGGGGGCTGCGGACTGGTATCTGAGCCCTTGCGATCCCCCTGGGCGATTCCCAGATAAGACTGAGAGCCTAGACTTTTCCATAGTGACTGGGGAAGAGCCGCTAAACGGTGTGTTGCTGGCAGTGTTTCTTCCTGGCCTAGCACAGCTCCTGGACAGTGTAAGTAGGACACAGGGTAGGACAGTGCCTCCAGGGGACATGCTGTGACCGTCCCACCCACTTCCTGGGGACGGAGAGGGAAACCTGAGAGATGAGGGGCTGAAGGATTCACACGTCACACTCGAGCCTGGGCCGGGTCACTCTTTAATGTCATCTCGGGGGGGAGCTGAACCCAAAAGACAGTTACTTTTGGGTGGGGTTCACCACCTTTCCCACGAAGAGGGGGCTCTTGGTGTTTCTATCATAGATGATGATGAGGAAGGGGCTGTTGAAGTCGATACCCGGGGGCATCGACATGGGGATGGCTTCCAGAAACGTGGCCCCAGCAGCTTCTGTCCCTTTCTCGTCGATGGTCAGCACAGCCTTATGCAGCCCCTGCAAGGGGAGAGAATGGGGGCCTGTGCTGAGCGGGGCCGTCCCCTCCCCCAGCCTGGGAGCAAGGCCAGAGGAGGGGAGCAGGGGCCCAGGGAGGGGCTCCCTCAGGCCTTCCTCCACGCAGCCTGTCTTTCCCCATCCCCGGCCTCCCTCCCTACAGCCAACACCCAGGCCTTCAGCACCTTCTCCAGCCCTTGCCTGACTCCCCCGATGGACCCTACTTTCACCAACCTTCTCAGCCTCCCCAGGAAGCCGCCCACAACCCCGGCAGGGAGACTTCCCCGTGATTCGTCTTCCTTGGCTCCTGTCTTGTTTCCAGTATCAGATGTCAAGTGCCCTGGGGCCCAGGATGTTGACGGGGACCTTCCCTGTGCCTGGTCCACGCCAGGCACTCAGTTCCCAGCCAGCCATTGAGCTGCAGTGGTGTCTTTGGTCACCTTCCACTCTCCTGAATAAATGTCATCTTTAGGCAAAATCACTTGTTAACTCAGACTCTGTGACTGGCCAGTGGCTCCTGGGTCCCGGACGCAGGGGACAAAAGTTCTTTGAAATCCCTGAGCCCAAGCCTGTCTTGGTAAACATGGGTCCATCGAGGCCCAAAGAAGGGAAGGCCCTGGCCAAAGACGACCCAGAGGGTCAGTGCCACCAGCGCAGAGGAAGTCCCTAGCGTGGCAGAAGCCCGTGAGACCCCTCCTCCACTGTCACCTGCACACATTCCAGTCCCAGTGGATTCAGTGGCACTCCTCAGGGACCTCGGTCCACAGGTGCGTCTGTGTCCCTTTGTCCCTTCCCCAGACCACCTCTGAGCTGTGGTCCCGTACACGCTGTGACACCTTCTGACCCACGGACGCCAGGGACAACTCACCTTGGACAGCTTCAGGGGCGCTTCCTCCGTGATCCCCGAGAGGTCAGCCTTGTCGCTGAAGACCTTGGTGATGCCCATTTTGCTCAGGACGGTTTTCAGGTCATAGGTTCCAGAGATGGACAGTTTGGGCAAACGTAAACTGGCAGACCTGTCATGACAGGAAACAAGGGGGTTTCACACATGGAGTGTCTCATTTCTGGCTGTTTCTCCCTCCCACAGGAGGACTGGAGGTGTGCATGGGTTTATTCTATTTCTCGTTCCTGCAGCCCCTGGGGCCAAAGAATGTAGAGTCACAGGGATGAGCTTGTCCTGCAAAGTCTCAGGGGCTGCCTCCTGCCTCCTCTGAGCAGCCCTCCGGGCACTCCACTGGGGAGCCCTGAGCACACTGCCCTGCAGGGTCAGGGCCCCCCAGATGGGGACTTTTCCAGGGCCTGCACCAAGGGTCTGCCAGAGTGAGCTGATGGGCACGGAGGCTCCCCATGAGTGGCTCTGGGTTCCACCCCACCTTGTCTCCTTCTTCAGCCTCTGGTGCAGGGAACACAGGGGTGAGGTCCGTGGGGCGGGGGGGTGGGGGGTGGGGTGGGGAGGCGGGGAAGAGGTCTTAAAACTGCTATTTTAATTTTAACCTTATGCTCTTTTCTATTCTCATATTTATTTATGTATGTATATATGTATTATATCGTCTTCTGGCTATTAATTTTATTTCTTAATTCTAATTTTAATGTATTTGATTATTTTTCTATATTCTTACTGCATACATTTATAAAGGTATGCGTATTTTGGAGTAGACCCGATAAACTAGTTCCTGAGGCCTTGGGCATCGTATGACTACCGAGTGATGCACAAATCTGGGCTGCATGCTCACATATCACTTCACTTGGGGACCTCACCAAACCGCATTGGTCTAGTGACAGAGGAACCCAAACCCACCTGGGCCTGTGCTTTTCTGGTCCCCAGGCGAGCTCTCCCCTTCTAGCCCTGACTCTCCCTCCTCTAAGTCCACATCCACTGCTCCCCTTTCCAGAAGCCCATGTCTCCTTTCTCGGTTCTCCAGGGCTCATGCTGGCATTGCTCACCCTGCTCCGGGTGCTGGCACAGGGAAAGGGCAGTGTCCGGGGCGGGGGGAGTCCCCAAGGACACAGGGCTTTGGTCTCCTCCCCGTGGGCCCTGTCCCTCTCCCAGGGCCTGGCCGGTGCGGTGGGAGTGACGCGAGCCTGTGTCCGAGACACCGGGTCACGCGCAGTTGTGCGATCCACGGGATGTGGGTCCACCCTCCCTCCCGGTGGCTGGTCCCGACGAGGCAGCGCCCGGGCTATTCTCCGGTTTGGGAATCACCTGGTGTGTCTGTTTTCCAGGAACTTGGCCAGGAGTTCCTTGGTCAGCATGTCCTCCAGGTGCTGCATCTTGCCCTGGTCGGGGAGGATGAAGATGGCAGTGGCGTTGCCCACGTAGTCCATGAGCAGCACCCAGCTGGCCAGCTTGTCACAGTGATGGACGTCGAACATGCCCAGGCGGCTCATCATGGGCACCTGGACGGTCGTGTGCTCATCCACGTGGAAGTCCTCCACTGTGGTATGCTCCTCCTCGAAGGGCTTCTCCCATTTGCCTGGAGAGAAGGAAGGTGGGCCTCAGTCAGAGGTGGGAGAAGGTTGGGATAATGTGGGGGGGGGGGATAAAAAAGCCCTGCGCCTCCTCGCTGAGATCCTCCTCTTTGAACCTGTTTCACCAGCTGTAAAATGGGGCTGCCGTGAAATCTACTGAAAGGACTTTTGTGAGAACAATGCAAGACCTGAGTAGGATCCAGAATGTCTATCTTGTGGAGGCTAAGGGGTGCCAAGTTGGATGTGCAAAGTGAGGATTTTTACTTGTATTTCATGCTTACTTATTTGAGGGTGGCTTGGGAGATTCTAAATGAAAATGATTGACATCAGTCCTACTCGGCACCTCCTTGTCCGAGTCTCCCTGCCCCTTGTTAGCGGGCAGTTCTTATCATTCAGGGAATCACTCTCCCTCCCACTCCAAAGCTTTCCTTGGATCACCGTGCAGAATGCAGATGCCTGAGCAGCTCCTCCCCACCCCCCACCCCCACGCCAAGACAGCGGCCCTGTCCGGGCAAGTCAGAGTGGGGGGGGTGTGCCCCGGGGGCCCCTGCGCCCAACTCTCCCATTGGACAGCAGAGCTGGGACCTAAGACGTGCTGACTCTGGCCCGGGGCTCTCCATTGCACTGTTGCCTCCAGAATGAGGAGCCGGTGCAGTGAAGGAGGCCACCCTGGCCTCGCTCTTACCTCCCCCACCAGGCCATCTCCATGGGCTGTCCCACTACCTTAGAGTGCCCTCTGCGGCCCACAGGCCCCCCACGTTGCCATCCCTCAGGGAGGAGGCCAGGTTGAGATTCAAGTTCAGTTGAGCACCTGTTACATGAGCCTGTGGTCCCGTGTTCTTTGTAACTTGTTCAGTCCTCACAGAAACCTGACAACAAGGGTATTACTATGTTCCCGTTACAGAGGGGAAACCTCAAAGTGGAACGATGACCTGCCCACAGTCAAACAGCTAATAATCGGTAGGGGAAGGATTCCGACCCTGGTGCTTCTGACTCCAAAGGTGTCCCTGCTTCCACTGCACTGGAGTTATCAGAAATTGTGTTCCAAGAAACCCCAGTCCCTTCATACACTCTGCTAAAACTGCCTATTTTACCTCCCTCCCAGGTAGGGATCGACAAGGCACACTAGGATATTAAAGGCTCTGAAAAGTCCTGCAGAGAAGATGACTGTCCCACCCATCATTGCCTGACCTTAGTTGATCGCGGAAAGTATGACAGTGGTAGCATGTGGGAAACGAAATAACACATGTGGAGACTCACTGCCCACTTATTCTGCACCGCTATGGAAAGTTTAACAACTGTGTGTTTGAGAATATTTTTGGATGTGTTTGTGGGAAACAGCTCGGGCTGGTGTTGCAACCTTACCTTTAAAGAAAATGTAATTCACCAGAGCAAAAACTGTGTCTTTGTCAAGATCTTGGACCAAATTCACAATTTTCCCTTGGGTTCCCTTCTCTACATAATCATTGATC
>NW_022590563.1:0-12314 GCF_004348235.1 Phoca vitulina | reverse complement strand
GCGTGCCGAGCCCCATTCTAGGCACTTGGCTGTCTCAGCTCATTGTCCTCTTTGATGACCCGTGACCTAGGGCACAGGAACCATTGCCCATTCACAGAGGAGGAGACCGAAGGCCAGAGAGGTTGAAGCCACCTGCCCAAGACCACAGAGCAGGAAAGTCGCAGGAGCAGAATCACAGACCCGGGCCGTCTGGGTGGGAGTCCATGCTCTTGACGGCTGCCCTACCCCCCGCAGTGGCCCTGGGTGCAGGTGTCACAGGCCCTGTCTCACATAAGGGGGAACTGAGGCACAGGAAGCATAATGTATGGGTGCACGATTACCCAGGAAGCAGATCAGGTCAAATGCAGGGATGCCTGGATCTGGAATAGTCCCCCATTGACCCCCACTGATCCCCATTGTCATGATGCTGCTGCCCAGAGGGGGTAAGATCTTGCCAGTGACACACAGCCGGAAACCCATCCTGGCTGACTGTGGCCAGGCTCTGCCTGACTCCGTACACTTCATCCTCCGTTTCCTTGCAGCTGCTACAGCCCTCAGAGTAGGGGCATCTGAGCCTGGAGTGGATTATGATCTGACCCTACAGTGTTCTGGGTCTGGGGGATGAAGCTGACAAAAGCACTGCGGGCCCTTAAGCTCAGGGCACTCAGAGGCATTGACTTTTATTTCAATGACTTGAGGCTTAGAGAGCCGTTCCGGAACTTTCTCAAGGCCACACGGCTGGTCAAGCAGCACTGGCCCGAGACAGGTCTGCAAGCTTCTGGTCCGGTGCTCTGTACTCGGAAATGCTCACCCGATACTTCCCTCCCTGAAGCAGGAACGTGGCTGCTTCTGAGGGCTGAGCACACCGGGAGTCAGGGCTCTCAAGCTCAGTACCATTGACATTCTGGGCTGGAAGATTCCATGCCGGGAGGGGCTGTCCTGTGCATTGTAGGATGTTCAGACGCATCCCAGACAAAACTCGATGCCAATAGCAATCTCGTGACTCCTACGTAAGACAATCAAAAATTCTTCAGACATTGCCCAGTGTCCCCTGGGGTCAAAGTGCCCTTGTGCAGGGGGAGGAGGGGTTCAGAACACATGGCCCACTTGGAAAGCCTCATTTTCCCAAGTTGGACAGACTTTTCTCATTTCAGAGCAGGTCTGGGTCCACTGAGTCCCGGCTTGGCTCACTGGGGCCACGGCATTCACTGGACTCAGTTAGACGGGGGTGTTCATGCTTCTTGCATGGGGGCCCTTTCTTAGGGGGGGTGCCAGGATTCTGCCGTGACATGGTGTGACAGGCCTTCAGGAGACCACAGCAAATCTCCTCACCTGTCACCTTGGGAATGCAGATGCCCCTATGGTCCTTCTGCCACTGGGAGCTTAATGACAATTTCCTCTGTCAGGGTTGTTCCCACTAAATACTCATGCCCAGCTGCAGCCCCTAGAAGCCTTTCTTGAGCTGGCCCCACGATGAGTCCCAGTGCCAGCCCCCACATTGTCTGTGGGCCCCACAGTCAGCTCACCTGCTCCCCAGACAGCATCCGAGTCCCTGCCCTGCGCTCGGATGGCAGGGGCCTCGGAGACGCTGGTCCCTCTGGTGGCAGAGGGGTGATGTGGAGGGGAGGAGCTGGTTAAAAGCACACTTTTGAGCTTCAGATAGACCTGGGTTCTAACCCGCTTCGATCCCTCGCTAGCTGTGGACCCAGGACACAAATGTTTCATCTCTCTGAGCTTCCTCTTTAAAATGAGATTTTTGGAGACGTGAGTGAAGCCAGGTTAGCCGTCAAAACTCCCAGCCAGAAGGGACCGGAGAGATCAACTCTTTGGGGGAGGAGGGGGGTGGGTTTCACAAACAAAAGCTTTTACAACCAGTAAGGGGCCAACGAGTGGGAGATGGGGCCATGAACCCAGATAAGAAAGGGGAGGAGGTGACAGACAAGATAGCAAGGTTATCTGGGGAGTTAATGAATACACCTCAACCTTTCAGAGGAGGAGTTCCAATGACAAGACCAAGGCCGGGGTCTTGTCCCGGAGAAGGAGTGCGGGGGGCCAGGGAGTCGGGGGGAGGGTCCATGTGCCATCCTTTCGAACAATCTGCGGAGCAGGCTACTCTGGGGGAAAGCTAAAAGGGCATGTGCTTTCTCCAGTAAGATAGTTAAGTGAGGGGCATGGAAGCTACAGGGCAAGGGCAAGGACTCTGGCTCTGGCTGGAGTTGAAAAGGAACCAGGTAAGAGAGAAGGATCCTGAGGCGTGTTGAAGAAGCATGTTGGGAACATGGAAGGGGCCCTTCAAGGGGACTTGTCCCTGCCACCTGCAGGTGGGAGAGACACAGGGGAAGACCACCAAGGCCACAGGATCTTTTCTAAGCCTGGGGTGGGTGGGAGAAGGGGAAAGCAACCCCCCAGCTGCCCCAGCCGCCAGCACGCATCATGATAGCAAGTCTCCTATGTGCTGGGAGCGTTTGAATGGCGTGATTCCATCCTCCCCACTGGCGGCCCTGAGCAGAACAGCCTGCCTGCCAATCCTGACCCGGCAAATCGGAGCCCAAGCTGTCCGGGCCTGGGTCTTCTCCTCTGTTAAGTGCAGATTATAATCCTGGCACAGGGGATCCGCCTCGCAGACCAGTGTCAGCTCAGGAGGAGGCTGATGGCAAGTGACTCACTCCGCAGAATGCACGGATTTCCCAGACAGGCTGGATGGGCTGGACGTGCACGGCACGTGTCCCACACTGGCTCACGGGGCTTCCCCTACTTATAGGGCAGTTTCAGGGGCCTGGGACACCCAGTCCTGTGGGCCCACAGCCACCCCCGCTGCAGGAAATCAGCCTGGGAGCCTCCAGGGTGCAGCCGGCGAGTGCCTGATATCATCAGAGGGCCTTGCTGTTCTTCTTTGAAGTGGCCTAGTCCAGCGGAACCAGCGGGCACGAGGGCCATCGGAAGGATGGGCTGCTGGGGGCCCCATGTTCATGCAAGACCCAGAGTTCGTTTTGCCCTGATACTGCCCTCACAGAGCTATCGAGAGGAGAAAGTGAATTACAACACCTCCAGAGCCTAGAATTGTGCCTGACACATGGTTGATCTCCGAGAAACGTCGCCGCCTGATGTCACCCGACTTGTGACTGCCAAGGTCCCAGCCCTTGGAATCTTCACACTGGGCACTGGAATCTGTGTCCTTTGGGCTCCAAAGTCCATTTGTCTGGGCACAGAAAGGAGGTAACAGGCACCTGCCAGGTGCATCATGATAGTGGGCCTACTATCATGGGAAAGAACAGCATTGGGCTGCCCTGAGGTGGTGAGTATCTTGTAGAATATCAGGACCCAAAGGAGCTTAGTGCTCCCATTTTACTGGTGAGAAAAGTGAGGCTCACAGAAGGGTGGTGGCTTCCCTAGCACCCAGGGCGCCTTCGTTCATGGTAGAGCCTTGAAAAGACCCGAGGCTGACTCCCTGACTCCCAACTCAGGTCTTCAGGAACAAAACGTGCAAATATCTGTAATTCACCCCTCTGTTAATTTTCTGCCAGTGAATCAAGAGGCAGGGGAAACCAGGCCCCCAAACCGCTACTTTCAGAATTTGCAGTCTGATGTTTAATATTCGGTAAGGACCAGTACTGAAGAAAGACGCCATGCACCATCAGCCATAGAGGAAACTTTGAACGAATTCAGTCTCACTGTCCCCATTTTGCAGTGACAGGAGCTGAGGCCGGCTCAGATGCAAGTGTGGTCGGGAGCCCTGCTCACGCTGCCTTGGGATTCTCGAATTCTGTGTGCTTTATCACACTGCCTTAGGCATTTCCATCGTAATGTATATTTTTTCTTTTTTTAAAAAGACTATTTGGGCGCCTGGGGGGCTCAGTTGGTTAAGCGTCTGCCTTCGGCTCAGGTCATGATACCAGGATCCTGGATCGAGCCCCCGCATCGGGCTCCCTGCTCTGTGGGAAGCCTGCCTCTCCCTCTCCCACTCCCCCTGCTTGTGTTCCCTCTCTTGCTGTGTCTCTCTCTGTCAAATAAATAAAATCTTAAAAAAAAAAAAAAAAAGTACAGAGAGTTCCCAGGTACCTTCCCCCCTTGCACCCCAGTTCCCCTGATAGTAACATCTTGCACAGCTGTGGGACACTTGTGACAATCGAGGACTCAATATCAATGCTATTAACCAAAGTCTGAACATGCAGTTTAGATTTGGTTCGCTCTTGGTGCTGCAGTTTGCTGGTCTTTTTATCCTGATCGCAGGAGCAAGAAACACTTTTTCCAGGTCCACCCAGAAGCAGGGTTCAGTGGCATCTGTGACCAGGCGGGCTGCGGGAGACTCGCTGCCCTCCGGGCCTGGGTCCCGTGGGAAGTGGCCCCAAGTCTGGGCTCTGCAGAGCTGCCCGGCAGCCCACAGACCTTAACATGCCCCTGGTGGTTCCGCAACTCAGCTCCCTGAGCGGCGGGCGGCCCAGCGCTCAGCCGCAGGGCACAGCCGTGGGGCCCCCCACCCCTGATGTGCAGCCTGGGAACCAGCCCCGAGCTGGGGGCGGGGGGGCAACACTCTGGGGGGAGCAGTCTCACAGCGGGGCCTGCGTGCCCTGCAGGTGCTCGGCACCTCTCTCCCTGCCCTCCCTCTCCCAGCTGGCTCCCGTGACATCTCCAGACCTTTTGGCTAGAAACCTGGTGCTGAAAGATGCCAACTTGCTGTCAGCTGTCTTGAGGGGGAGCCCAAATCCATCACAGCACAGTCAGTCCAATTTCCTTTCAGGATGTGCCCCATGATTTCTGGAAGCAGGAAGGCAGGTGGTGATGGGGCGGGGCCGACGCACCTGGGCTGACCGTGGTAGTGGAGGGAAGGAGGATGGACGGGGGCTCTGGACAAGGACCCATGTCACAGCGAAGGAAACCTCAGTGGCCCTTACATGTATAAGTGAGTGAGCTCGTCCGTAGTATCGAGACCTCCCTGAAACGAGCCTGTTGTAATCTACTGGATGGACAACGATCGTAAGAAAACGATTGTTCTTATGGTGGGAATGTAAATTGGAATCACCTTTTTTGAGGGGAGGGCAATTTACAGACAGCCATCAATATTTAAGAGGCACACACCCTTTGTTTCAGCAAATCCAACTGCATGCGATGTGATGATGAAAAATCAGAGCTGCCAGAAGTAGTTTAATGCCGTGGTGTGCCTTTCACAGAGAGCACGGTGAACAGAACAGCAGACGTTGGCAATTGTGCATAAACAAACAAAGCGATTTCTTTACTCTGCCACGGTCAGGAGTCTTGAAATATGTCCTGAGTCTTATGGCTCAGAAGTGACTTTTAGTGGGCACTGGGTCGTGGAAAGGCAGCTCTGACTTCTGAGAACAAATGTCCCTGGCAATCAGCCTTCAGCCCCACCCGGGCCAGGCCCTTCCCTGCGGGACTGTCCCGCCGTTAGCCTGGCCCCTGTGACTCAGCCCCGCCTCCCCCAGAGTTGCTGGTACATGCATGCCAGCCCCCAGTCCTCAGTGGCCGGGCTGCAGCTGGCCTTAGGCCAGACAGGTGGCTCTCGCGTGGACCGGGAGGTTGGACTCGCCCGTAAGATCTGAGATGGACGGGACATCCCACGCTCTCGGGGCAGCCCGGGCCTGAGTGCGGCACCTGATTTCTAGGCCCGTGCTGGGCAGGTCTTCCAACCTCCGTCTGTCAATGGGGGATAACGAATGGCAGCCTGGGTCCTTCAGGGACTGGTTTTGAGGGTCACACTAGGCAGTGACTACATTTGAAAGAACAGGCAAAGCCGAGGCTTCTGGCTGCCCTGGCTGATTGGTGTCACACTCCTGTCCTCCTTACGACAAGGTTGTTTGCATGTTTTGCTCACCCACACATGGACCCTGTGGGTTCTCAAGAGCCTGTGACCTCCACACCGGGGACTTTCAGCTCATTTGCATTGGGTTTCTGCCACCACAGCCCAGATGAATGTATCTGCAGACCATTCTTGGAAGTGGAATGATGGTTTCTTAGGTGAGCGCCCTTAGGTCTTCCAGCTTTTTGGTTTTTCCCTGGGCTCCAGGAGTCCCAGCTGGCCTTTGCATGTGCCCCCTTCCCTCCCCAGTACTGGGGGGTGTGCAGTGTTGTGCTGGTTGCTTGCTGAAGGCTGTGAGCTCTTCAGCCTCGGGTGAGAAGGGCTCCCGCAAATCGGCTGCTTGTCCTCTGGGGCAGAGGGTGTTTTACCGCACGGGTGTCTTCGGCATGTGGCTGTGCGCCCCAGCATCGCTCGTGCTTCAGGCAGGAATCTAGCTTGTGGGTGTCTGGGGGGAGCGTGGGTGGTGTGCTGAGGTTTGCAGGAACAAGTGGGGCTCCTGAAGCCAGCTCTGCCACTTATGAGCTCTGTGACCTTGAGCAAGACCAGCGGCCTTTCTGAGCCTCCGTTTCTTCATCTGGAGAATGGGCGCATGAGAGCTGAGCAACTTCCACTCGCCGCTCCACAGTGCTGAGTGAGCAGTAAATGCTGGAATTGCCCCTCGAGGGGCTCCAGGCTTACAGAGGAGCTCATGAATATTACGAATGTCACCCCTTACATTGGCACCCAGCTCTGCTCTCCTTCAAAAGCTGTTTTGAGTACCTGCTTTGAAGCACACACCAACTCAAAGTCGTTGTTATAACCGTGATGAAGATGCTGACGCCCAGAGAGGTTTGGTGACTTCGCCAAAGTCACACAGCTGGGACGCTGCAGGGTCTGGACTTGCTCTCACTCTGGCACCGTCCCAGGTGTTTGACACTGGTTGTATCATTAATGGAATCTGGGGAGGTTGGATGTGTCCAGGAGGAGAAATCAGGATGCTTTCAGACTTATCTGGGAGACAGCTGAATTTTTACCCATTATATTGAATTACATGGAATTGCACACATGTGGCCTTTCTGACATAAAAGGTGTAAATTTCACATGACTCACCGCAGTTGTGTAGATGTGCGGTCAGCCCCCGTGACTGAGTGACTCAGGGGGGTGTTACTAGGTTCTTATGGGATGGGGCAGTCTTTCCCACAGACAAGCACATTCCTGTGAGTCCCGGGAGCTGGCTCCCTCAGGCTGGGGGTCCGGCAGACTTCCTGAGTGCCATAACCCTTCCGTGGGACTCTGGAGGATGAGAAAGAGCCACATGGCCCTTAGTGAAAGGGCTGCTCCTGGGATGGCCACTAGCTGTGGTAGGAGTTGTGGTTTCCCTGTTGAAGACCACAGGGTGGGCCGTGGGGCAGGAACAAGGCCAGATGAAAAGTGTCCCCTGTCAGAGCTTAGCCAAGGGAGGGCAAGGAGGGCTAGTGGGGTTGATGGCCTGGATCCTCTCCCATGACCAAGGACTCATTGGAATGAGTTTCCAGAGCCACAACTTGGCCCCATGATTGGGCAGAAGAGGACACAGGGTAAGTGCCTTGGGGCTCTGGCAAACCGGGATGGGTCTGAGCAGGTGACACAGACCAAGACCCAGAGACCCACCTGGAGAGAAGAGGATGTGGAAGACCCGCTTCCTGCCGGGGGTAATGTGTTTGAGGGTCCTGGGACAGAGATGGAAGACAAGGACAAAATATGTGTTCCCAGCCTAGCCCCACCGAAAAAGTTTCCAGGAAAAATCAACCATAGCTTTTTGCAGGAAAGACCTTTGAGCAGTAGGAGCCCAAGCCTGGCTCAGGTGACAAGGTGGGATGAGAAGGGGACCGAGTCGTCTCTCTTTGTTGTTGGAAGTGTGGCAGCTCCAAGCCCCCGTGTGAGCTGAAGGCCCTGGGAGCCACGGGGGATGGGGGCGCAGCCTCGGGTTTGGTGCTGGCAGCCCTGCGGGGCGGGGTCTCTCATGGGGGGCACCGCGAGCAGCACCAGGGCCGGGGGGCTTAGCCAGCGACGGATGCTTGGTGGAGGTGGGGGCTGCGGACTGGTATCTGAGCCCTTGCGATCCCCCTGGGCGATTCCCAGATAAGACTGAGAGCCTAGACTTTTCCATAGTGACTGGGGAAGAGCCGCTAAACGGTGTGTTGCTGGCAGTGTTTCTTCCTGGCCTAGCACAGCTCCTGGACAGTGTAAGTAGGACACAGGGTAGGACAGTGCCTCCAGGGGACATGCTGTGACCGTCCCACCCACTTCCTGGGGACGGAGAGGGAAACCTGAGAGATGAGGGGCTGAAGGATTCACACGTCACACTCGAGCCTGGGCCGGGTCACTCTTTAATGTCATCTCGGGGGGGAGCTGAACCCAAAAGACAGTTACTTTTGGGTGGGGTTCACCACCTTTCCCACGAAGAGGGGGCTCTTGGTGTTTCTATCATAGATGATGATGAGGAAGGGGCTGTTGAAGTCGATACCCGGGGGCATCGACATGGGGATGGCTTCCAGAAACGTGGCCCCAGCAGCTTCTGTCCCTTTCTCGTCGATGGTCAGCACAGCCTTATGCAGCCCCTGCAAGGGGAGAGAATGGGGGCCTGTGCTGAGCGGGGCCGTCCCCTCCCCCAGCCTGGGAGCAAGGCCAGAGGAGGGGAGCAGGGGCCCAGGGAGGGGCTCCCTCAGGCCTTCCTCCACGCAGCCTGTCTTTCCCCATCCCCGGCCTCCCTCCCTACAGCCAACACCCAGGCCTTCAGCACCTTCTCCAGCCCTTGCCTGACTCCCCCGATGGACCCTACTTTCACCAACCTTCTCAGCCTCCCCAGGAAGCCGCCCACAACCCCGGCAGGGAGACTTCCCCGTGATTCGTCTTCCTTGGCTCCTGTCTTGTTTCCAGTATCAGATGTCAAGTGCCCTGGGGCCCAGGATGTTGACGGGGACCTTCCCTGTGCCTGGTCCACGCCAGGCACTCAGTTCCCAGCCAGCCATTGAGCTGCAGTGGTGTCTTTGGTCACCTTCCACTCTCCTGAATAAATGTCATCTTTAGGCAAAATCACTTGTTAACTCAGACTCTGTGACTGGCCAGTGGCTCCTGGGTCCCGGACGCAGGGGACAAAAGTTCTTTGAAATCCCTGAGCCCAAGCCTGTCTTGGTAAACATGGGTCCATCGAGGCCCAAAGAAGGGAAGGCCCTGGCCAAAGACGACCCAGAGGGTCAGTGCCACCAGCGCAGAGGAAGTCCCTAGCGTGGCAGAAGCCCGTGAGACCCCTCCTCCACTGTCACCTGCACACATTCCAGTCCCAGTGGATTCAGTGGCACTCCTCAGGGACCTCGGTCCACAGGTGCGTCTGTGTCCCTTTGTCCCTTCCCCAGACCACCTCTGAGCTGTGGTCCCGTACACGCTGTGACACCTTCTGACCCACGGACGCCAGGGACAACTCACCTTGGACAGCTTCAGGGGCGCTTCCTCCGTGATCCCCGAGAGGTCAGCCTTGTCGCTGAAGACCTTGGTGATGCCCATTTTGCTCAGGACGGTTTTCAGGTCATAGGTTCCAGAGATGGACAGTTTGGGCAAACGTAAACTGGCAGACCTGTCATGACAGGAAACAAGGGGGTTTCACACATGGAGTGTCTCATTTCTGGCTGTTTCTCCCTCCCACAGGAGGACTGGAGGTGTGCATGGGTTTATTCTATTTCTCGTTCCTGCAGCCCCTGGGGCCAAAGAATGTAGAGTCACAGGGATGAGCTTGTCCTGCAAAGTCTCAGGGGCTGCCTCCTGCCTCCTCTGAGCAGCCCTCCGGGCACTCCACTGGGGAGCTCTGAGCACACTGCCCTGCAGGGTCAGGGCCCCCCAGATGGGGACTTTTCCAGGGCCTGCACCAAGGGTCTGCCAGAGTGAGCTGATGGGCACGGAGGCTCCCCATGAGTGGCTCTGGGTTCCACCCCACCTTGTCTCCTTCTTCAGCCTCTGGTGCAGGGAACACAGGGGTGAGGTCCGTGGGGCGGGGGGGTGGGGGGTGGGGTGGGGAGGCGGGGAAGAGGTCTTAAAACTGCTATTTTAATTTTAACCTTATGCTCTTTTCTATTCTCATATTTATTTATGTATGTATATATGTATTATATCGTCTTCTGGCTATTAATTTTATTTCTTAATTCTAATTTTAATGTATTTGATTATTTTTCTATATTCTTACTGCATACATTTATAAAGGTATGCGTATTTTGGAGTAGACCCGATAAACTAGTTCCTGAGGCCTTGGGCATCGTATGACTACCGAGTGATGCACAAATCTGGGCTGCATGCTCACATATCACTTCACTTGGGGACCTCACCAAACCGCATTGGTCTAGTGACAGAGGAACCCAAACCCACCTGGGCCTGTGCTTTTCTGGTCCCCAGGCGAGCTCTCCCCTTCTAGCCCTGACTCTCCCTCCTCTAAGTCCACATCCACTGCTCCCCTTTCCAGAAGCCCATGTCTCCTTTCTCGGTTCTCCAGGGCTCATGCTGGCATTGCTCACCCTGCTCCGGGTGCTGGCACAGGGAAGGGGCAGTGTCCGGGGCGGGGGGAGTCCCCAAGGACACAGGGCTTTGGTCTCCTCCCCGTGGGCCCTGTCCCTCTCCCAGGGCCTGGCCGGTGCGGTGGGAGTGACGCGAGCCTGTGTCCGAGACACCGGGTCACGCGCAGTTGTGCGATCCACGGGATGTGGGTCCACCCTCCCTCCCGGTGGCTGGTCCCGACGAGGCAGCGCCCGGGCTATTCTCCGGTTTGGGAATCACCTGGTGTGTCTGTTTTCCAGGAACTTGGCCAGGAGTTCCTTGGTCAGCATGTCCTCCAGGTGCTGCATCTTGCCCTGGTCGGGGAGGATGAAGATGGCAGTGGCGTTGCCCACGTAGTCCATGAGCAGCACCCAGCTGGCCAGCTTGTCACAGTGATGGACGTCGAACATGCCCAGGCGGCTCATCATGGGCACCTGGACGGTCGTGTGCTCATCCACGTGGAAGTCCTCCACTGTGGTATGCTCCTCCTCGAAGGGCTTCTCCCATTTGCCTGGAGAGAAGGAAGGTGGGCCTCAGTCAGAGGTGGGAGAAGGTTGGGATAATGTGGGGGGGGGGGATAAAAAAGCCCTGCGCCTCCTCGCTGAGATCCTCCTCTTTGAACCTGTTTCACCAGCTGTAAAATGGGGCTGCCGTGAAATCTACTGAAAGGACTTTTGTGAGAACAATGCAAGACCTGAGTAGGATCCAGAATGTCTATCTTGTGGAGGCTAAGGGGTGCCAAGTTGGATGTGCAGAGTGAGGATTTTTACTTGTATTTCATGCTTACTTATTTGAGGGTGGCTTGGGAGATTCTAAATGAAAATGATTGACATCAGTCCTACTCGGCACCTCCTTGTCCGAGTCTCCCTGCCCCTTGTTAGCGGGCGGTTCTTATCATTCAGGGAATCACTCTCCCTCCCACTCCAAAGCTTTCCTTGGATCACCGTGCAGAATGCAGATGCCTGAGCAGCTCCTCCCCACCCCCCACCCCCACGCCAAGACAGCGGCCCTGTCCGGGCAAGTCAGAGTGGGGGGGGTGTGCCCCGGGGGCCCCTGCGCCCAACTCTCCCATTGGACAGCAGAGCTGGGACCTAAGACGTGCTGACTCTGGCCCGGGGCTCTCCATTGCACTGTTGCCTCCAGAATGAGGAGCCGGTGCAGTGAAGGAGGCCACCCTGGCCTCGCTCTTACCTCCCCCACCAGGCCATCTCCATGGGCTGTCCCACTACCTTAGAGTGCCCTCTGCGGCCCACAGGCCCCCCACGTTGCCATCCCTCAGGGAGGAGGCCAGGTTGAGATTCAAGTTCAGTTGAGCACCTGTTACATGAGCCTGTGGTCCCGTGTTCTTTGTAACTTGTTCAGTCCTCACAGAAACCTGACAACAAGGGTATTACTATGTTCCCGTTACAGAGGGGAAACCTCAAAGTGGAACGATGACCTGCCCACAGTCAAACAGCTAATAATCGGTAGGGGAAGGATTCCGACCCTGGTGCTTCTGACTCCAAAGGTGTCCCTGCTTCCACTGCACTGGAGTTATCAGAAATTGTGTTCCAAGAAACCCCAGTCCCTTCATACACTCTGCTAAAACTGCCTATTTTACCTCCCTCCCAGGTAGGGATCGACAAGGCACACTAGGATATTAAAGGCTCTGAAAAGTCCTGCAGAGAAGATGACTGTCCCACCCATCATTGCCTGACCTTAGTTGATCGCGGAAAGTATGACAGTGGTAGCATGTGGGAAACGAAATAACACATGTGGAGACTCACTGCCCACTTATTCTGCACCGCTATGGAAAGTTTAACAACTGTGTGTTTGAGAATATTTTTGGATGTGTTTGTGGGAAACAGCTCGGGCTGGTGTTGCAACCTTACCTTTAAAGAAAATGTAATTCACCAGAGCAAAAACTGTGTCTTTGTCAAGATCTTGGACCAAATTCACAATTTTCCCTTGGGTTCCCTTCTCTACATAATCATTGATC
>NW_022590562.1:0-12315 GCF_004348235.1 Phoca vitulina | reverse complement strand
CCCAGGACCCACGATTTCCATAGACAACGGGCGCCCCGCGAGGTCTCCGGCCGCGGATCCCCCGCGTCTGCCCATCCCCCAGGGCACCGGCGCGCGCGGGCTCCGCGAGCGCGCGCGGTCGCGCAGCCAGCCCGGGCCGGCGGGACGCAAGGCACGTCGCTACAGGCGCCGCCACGTCCGACGGCCTGCGTCAGCGCGAGGGCGGCGAACATGGCGTCGTCCGCCGCCGGCCTGGGTGGCGGTGCGGGCCCCGGGTCCGAGGCTGGGGATTTTCTGGCCCGCTACCGCCAGGTGTCCAGCAAGCTGAAGAAGCGGTTCCTGCGGAAGCCGAACGTGGCGGAGGCGGGCGAGCAGTTTGGCCAGTTGGGCCGCGAGCTGCGTGCCCAGGAGTGCCTGCCCTACGCGGCCTGGTGCCAGCTGGCGGTGGCGCGCTGCCAGCAGGCGCTCTTCCACGGGCCTGGGGAGGCGCTGGCGCTGACCGAGGCCGCCCGACTCTTCCTGCGGCAGGAGCGCGACGCGCGCCAGCGACTCGTCTGCCCGGCAGCCTACGGGGAGCCGCTGCAGGCCGCGGCCAGCGCTCTGGGCGCCGCCGTGCGCCTGCACCTCGAGTTGGGCCAGCCGGCCGCCGCCGCCGCCCTCTGCCTCGAGCTGGCCGCCGCCCTGCGCGACCTGGGCCAGCCGGCCGCCGCCGCCGGCCACTTCCAGCGCGCCGCCCAGCTGCAGCTGCCGCAGCTGCCCCTGGCCGCGCTGCAGTCTCTTGGCGACGCCGCCTCCTGCCAGCTGCTGGCGCGGGACTACAACGGTGCCCTGGCGGTCTTCACGCGCATGCAGCGCCTGGCGCGGGAGCACGGCAGCCACCCGGTGCAGCCGCCGCCGCCGCCGCCGCCGCCGCCGCTGCCAGGGCAGCAGGTGGGCCCCGGCGCGGCCCCGGCCCTGCCCGCCGCGCTGCTCCCTCCGAGCGCCGGCTCCGCGCCCGGCGCGCCCTCTCCCGCCGCGCTGGGAGCCTTCTCGGATGTGTTGGTCCGCTGCGAGGTGTCCCGCGTGTTGCTGCTGCTGCTCCTGCAGCCGCCGCCCGCCAAGCTCCTGCCGGAGCACGCCCACACCCTGGAGAAGTACTCCTGGGAGGCTTGCGACAGCCACGGGCAGGAGAGCAGTGGCCAGCTTCCCGAGGAGCTGTTCCTGCTGCTCCAGTCCTTGGTCATGGCTACCCACGAAAAGGACACAGAAGCCGTCAAGTCGCTGCAAGTGGAGATGTGGCCACTGCTGAGTGCTGAGCAGAACCACCTCCTTCACCTCGTTCTGCAGGAAAGCGTCTCCCCCTCGGGACAGGGCATCTGATGAATCACCTTAACTAAGTGACTTTCTGCTTGTGACAGAACTTCGTGCACCTCCCCTGGCGTTTGGGGCGGACGGGGGCGGGCGGCGGAATAAAAGACGTGAATCCTGGCGGTTCTACCTTTGTTTATCTTATTCCTCTTGCCTCCATAGGAACTTAGTTGACCGGACGTTACCTGTATCCCAAAAACTTATTTCCATGACGGTGGGAGGGAAACAGCAGCAACGTGATAGAATCAGTGGAGGACATGGCTCTCTTCCCCAAAACTGCCCACATACAAGTAAGAACCCCCTTTATCCCTTACCTCTTCTTCCACCCGCTCCCCCCCCCCCCACATCTTCGTCGCAAAGTGAGGATTTGATTTTGCACAGCTCTAAGTACTTAAGCTACATGATTTTTATCCTGATCTGATTTCTTGGCATAGATCAGTGTCTATCCATGTGACCACCCAAGTTCTCCTGTGTTTCATCCGCCCCATACGTATGCGTGGGAATGATCTGATTACATACAGCATTGTGGCTACAGCCCTAAGTCCATAATAAAGCCATTCTGATGCTCCGAACTTGTGGTTTAGCTTTCCTTCCATCTATAACATGGGAACAGCGTCTCTACCTATCAGGAAGCAGAAAGTAGAAAAACAGATGGTTGTCTTTCAGGTCCATGATGTATTCATTCATTTGAAACTGACAGCCCAGGACTCAGGCTGTGCCACGCAGTGAAGCTACAGAGATCCTTTGCGATGTGGACCTTGCTCAGCTGCAATGCAAATGTGTCCGGTGCAAGGGAGGGGGCGTGTTCTAATGCAAATGCGTCTGATGTGCCTTGGAATTCACAGTTCCGGTTCTGGGTTCTATTCTGAGAGGTATGCCTCGTCCGCGTGACAACTTTTATTTTGTGGTAGGGAGCTCTCTGCGACTCTTACTTAACTCAAATATGTAAAATCAGCATGGTTCTCTGGTACTGTGCGGTCATATGTATGCTAGACGGTGTCTCTGTTCCCCAAGAGCAGGAAAGCATCCCATTTCAAAATATTACATTTACAAGGCTTTTTGGTCCAAATGTTACATGAAAGGTTACAAACTGGGCGTTTTTAAATTCGATTGTATTCTCTTTACAGTTAGGGTTAGGGTTAGTATGCATCCTCTACGCTGAACTTGTATACAGTACTGATCTTTTGGGGTGAGGTTTGAGGACACGGTTCAGCAGTAGATTTCTGTTTTGCCTTTAGTGTGTGGTGGTGGGGGGGGCGGGGAGGGGGATATGTGGAGGGTTGTCACCGTGAGTCAAGTGCCTCAAAATGGGTGGGATTTTTAGGGTCATCTTTTTTTTTTTTTAAAGATTTTATTTATTTATTTGACAGAGAGAGAGACAGCGAGAGAGGGAACACAAGCATGGGGAGTGGGAGAGGGAGAAGCAGGCTTCCCGCCGAGCAGGGAGCCCGACGCGGGGCTCGATCCCAGGACCCTGGGATCATGACCGGAGCCGAAGGCAGACGCTTAACGACTGAGCCACCCAGGCGCCCCTAGGGTCATCTTTACTACCTCTGTTTCAACAGTGTGGAAGCAATAGGTAAGGGAATATAAGAGAGGCCCATGTGAGACAGAATCAGCCACCATTCCTGTGCTCTCACTTGGCTGCCTGGAAGGGTCTTTCAGAGCCCTAAAAGCTCAGTCTAACTTATTGAAAAAGTGGGTAGGGTGTCAGACATGTGAAAAGATGCTCAACAGCATTCATCATCAGGGAAATGCAAGCCAAAACCGCCACGAGAGATCCCCTCACATCTGTCAGAAAGGCTAAAATAAAAAAACACAGGAAACCACAAGTGTTGGCGAGGATGTGGAGAAAAAGGTACCCTCGTGCACTGTTGGTGGGAATGCCGGCTGGTGTGGCTGCTGTGGAAAACACTATGGAGGTACCTCAAAAAGTTAAAAATAGAATTACCATATGATCAAGTAATTGCACTACTGGGTATTTACCCAAAGAAAATGAAAACAACTAATTCAAAGAGATAGATGAACCCCTATGTTTATTGCAGCATTATTTAAAATAGCCAAATTATGGAAGCAGCCCGAGTGTCCATCCATAGATGAATGGATAAAGAACACACACACACAAATTGGAATATTTCTGAGCCATAGAAAAGAATGAAATCTTGCCATTTGCAACGTGGATGGATCTAGAAGGTATAAGGCTATATAATGCTAATAAGTCAGAGAAAGACAAATGGCATATGATTTTACTCATGTGGAGTTTAAGAAACAAAGGATGAGAGAAAACAAAGAGACAAAAACCCATACTCTCAACTCTAGAGAAAAACTGATGGTTACCAGAGGGGAGGTGGGTGGGGGGATGGGTGACATAGGTGAAGGGGATGAAGAGTGCACTTACTGTGATGAGCACTGAGTAATGTACAGAAGTGTGGAGTCACTAAGTGTACACCCGAAACTAATATAACACTGTACATTAATTATATTGGAATTAAAAAAGAAAGTGGTTAGGGTGCATGGTCCTTTGTGGTTTTGCTTCTCTTAGTATACTCCTCTCAACCTGGGCTACGGGCCTGGCCCGCTGCCTTACTGTCTTATTGATGAGGGAGCAAAAGGTGTGCTGAGGGCAAAGCACAAGCTAATACTTTGCGACCCCCCCCCCCCCATCCACCACCACCACCACCACCAGGTGGGAAAGGTGTGACATTCCTCAGGCACTCCTGGCTGCCCAAGAGCAAAGGAAGAGGAAAAACAAATGGTTAACTGATAGAGATCACAGTCATGCATGACACGAATCTCCCATCAGTTTTGCAACTGTCTTAATGACTTATAAGAGAAAAAGCAATCTTGGGGCACCTGGATGGCTCAGTCGGTGAAGCATCTGCCTTCGGCTCAGGTCATGATCCCAGGGCCTTGGGATCAAGCCCCACTTCCGGGCTCTCCGCTCCTCGCGGAGCCTGCTGCTTCCTCTCCTCTGCCTGCCGCTCCCCCTGCTTGTGCCCATGCGTGCTCTCTCTCCCTCCCAAATAAATAAAATATTTAAAATAAAAAACGAAAAAAAGCAATCTTATCAATAGCTAGACCTCCAGAAACCTATAGACTCAATTTCCTGGGACCCTAATGTCACCCTCCCCTCCACAGGATAGGAATATAATCAGTCACTCCTCACAACCCCAGTGCAGCTCTTTTTGCCCACAGGTCCCTGTCCCTGTGCTATAATTAAACCCACCCTTTTTTGCACTGACAAAGTCTCAGGAATTCTTTCTTGGCCATTGGCTACCGAACCGCACTTCAAACCACATCATTACGACAAGAATGTTTAGGAGTTATGATATGTGACTGTGATAGTATTTGGATTTGGGCTTAAGGGAAAGCCTCCTCAGGCCTGGTCTAAATTCCTTGCATTGAGGAAGTGGGGGTGTGTGTGTGTGTGGGGGGGGAGGGATTACCAGAGACCTCGGTGTTGGGTATACCAGTATAATCTTAGAAAACATCAAGGTTGTTTTTCATTTGCCATTGGCTCATTTATATATCTCCCTCAGAAACTTCATAGCATAGATAGCTGGGCCAAGGCCAGATTTCAGCGATTTTCCCAGACTTTGACAAAATCACTTGGTAATTATCAACTTAATGTCAAAACAACACTGATTTCTAACATGACCAAAAATAAATATTTTTAAAGGACATTAAAAATAGTTTTCTTTTTAACCAGAAAACCAGAGAGAAAGAGCCACATCACTGAAATGTTCACTGATAAATCAAAATTAACATTTGCATTATTATAGACTATTGAGAATGGTGGCAGTGAAGCAGTGGTCCTTAAGGTTCCCCTCTCCCTCTTTACGGGGGACATCTGTGATGGGAAATATTGCTGATGAAAAATATTTTGTATGTGAATGAAATAAATATATAAAAACATTTGAGAATCGCTACACTGGAGGATGATGACCAAGATAGAAATCTCCACATTAGGCACACTCTGGGGTGGAAGGGTTCTGGTTAATGGTAACTGCCTGGGCATCTCTACTGCCATTACACTAGACCAGCAGCCTGCAAACTTTTTCTGTAAGGGACCAGATGGAAATATTTTAGTCTTCTCAGGCCACAAGTGATCTCTATTGCATAATCTTTGTTTTGCAGCTTTAAACCTGTAAAAATCATTCTTAACTCACAATCCACACAAAAGCCGGTGGTGGTCCAAACCCGTAGACGGGCTCTAGCTTACCCATCCCATTTACTAGAACCCAGAACATAGCAGTTACTCAGTAGCTGTTTGTTAGATGAATGACCTTCATGAGAGTAATTAATAACTCTTTTATCATATTGAATGAGAAAGACTGAAAATAAATCAACTAGCCATTCAACTCCAGGTTCTAGGAGACAAAAAATAAAACCAAAAGAAAGTAAAAGAGAATTTTTAAAGTTTTGAACAGAAATTAATGCATTAGAAAACAGCTTCAGGGGCACCTGGGTGGCTCAGTCAGTTAAGCACCTGACTCTTGGTTTCGGCTCAGGTCATGATCTCGGGGTCGCAGGATCAAGACCCAATCGGTGCTCTGTGCTCAGCACTCAGCACAGAGTGTGCTTTAGAGTCTCTCTCCCTCTCCTTCCTGCTCATGCTCTCAGTCTCTCCAAAAAATAAAAATAAAAATAAAATCTTTAAAAAACAAACAACCTCAAATCTATGTTTGATTTTAAGACCAAGAGTTGATTCTTTGAAAATCCAACAGAATAGACAAACACCCACTCTGGTAAAGAAAGAAATATGTGTGTATGTAGATGTGGTTCTGTGGCATATGCAAGGAGACAGAACTCGAATGTATACATTCACAGCAATTAGCTACGGGTCATAGAAAATGAGAACAACAGTATTCAGATAAGGAATGGAAAAGACAGCCAAGCATCTAGCACTAAGTGAGGCACAAAGCTCAGTGGCATTTCCACCTAACTTTGATTAAACACATGATTACTACATTAATGAGGCTATTCTAGATCAATAAGTTAATGGGAAAAGATGGAAGCTTTTCTACTTTATTTTCAAGTTTAATATAACTCTCATGCCAAAACCTCATAAATAGAGATCCTGAAAAAGGTAAACCAATTTTACTGATTAGTATAGATAGAAAAATTCTATCTATCTCTGCATTCAGTGACATTACATCAGCAGCTTGAAATCAGGTCTGATGGGAATCTTTACATCATGGAAACCACCCCCCCCTCCTCCCCCCTCCCCCCTCCGTGTGCTGCAGCACCAGCTGTTTAACATTCGCCAGCACACCACTGAGTGTGATCAAAGATGCTGAAACATTTGATGAAACTCTGTAGCCATTCTAAGTAAAACAGAAGTAGAAAGCAACTTTGTGATAAAAAGTGTTTGTTTGAAACAGTGAACATCAAACAGTGAAATATGGGATCCATTCACAGTAAAGTCAAGAAAAGATAGGCTTCTTTGTTTTATATATATGTCTATATAGTGTCTCTCTGTGTGTGTATTTATGCATATTAATCACAAAAGCATTCAGGGTGACTGCTATTTCCTGTTTGCCAGGACCTGCCAGCATAACGTTATCAATATAATGGACCAGTATGGTATTCCGTGGGATGTCAAGATGTTTGGAGTCCCTTGGGTCTGTAGTACAACAAAGAACAAGGGAGCTGGCATTGTCCTGAGACACGAATAGTAAAGTGAATACTCTTGTTCCCACCTCGTGAATGCAAATCTATTCTGACTTTGCTTATCAATGGGAATGAAGGAAAAAGCAGTTTCTAGGTCAGTTGTTCCATCCATATCAGGTGCCTAGTGCTGTGTTAATTTGCTCCAGGGAAGATACCACCTCTGGAATTGCAAAGTTTTTGTTATCACCACCTGACTAACATTTGTGATATCTGTCATTTCCCCATGACTCCTCTGCCTTTTATAGTAGCCAAACAGGGGCCCTAAGGGGACTAGACACTGCCTCGTGAGGCAACCATTCCAGGTGCAGTCACTGAAAGACTTTTATGCAGAGAAAAGATGACTGCCTCGGAGACTTGGGGAAGGCTGCCTCCTCAGGCACGGAGATTCAGGGGGACTTGGAGCTTGGCTGTTCTCAGCCTCATCCATGTCTGTGTAAATGTACCCATCCCAGGTCTCAGAGTTCCACTTTTTTCCACCGGTACCCTTACCTTAGCATAGGAGAGCTGATGGGGTGGACCGTTAAATTGTCACTGCAAGTCTGCAATTCATATGCTCAGACCTTAGACTTGGTCTCAAGTCTAAGTATTTGTCTACAAGCACAGGATATGGAAGACTCCTTTTAGAGCTCCACGGATGTGTCCTGATTCTCCATGTATGTTCATGGGTGTTCTTGTGTATATTCATAACATGTAATTTATTTTCCCCTTTGTATGCCATAAAAGGAAGGGCTATAAAAGGTTGACAGGTCACTCTACAATCAGCTGATGCTACAGTTCTTGCTATAGTGACTAAATGCCCCTGTCAATTGAGTCTCCCAATGTCTTTCTCACCATCTGTAATGCATCCCATAGTATCACTGGTGATAGATAATCTGAGAAATTGTGATACCAGCACATATCACGGATTACCCAACATCCAATCTTATTTAACTCAAATATGTAAAATCAGCATGGTTCTCTGGTACTGTGCGGTCATATATATGCTAGACGGTGTCTCTGTTCCCCAAGAGCAGGAAAGCATCCCATTTCAAAATATTACATTTACAAGGCTTTTTGGTCCAAATGTTACATGAAAGGTTACAAACTGGGCGTTTTTAAATTCGATTGTATTCTCTTTACAGTTAGGGTTAGGGTTAGTATGCATCCTCTACGCTGAACTTGTATACAGTACTGATCTTTTGGGGTGAGGTTTAAGGACATGGTTCAGCAGTAGATTTCTGTTTTGCCTTTAGTGTGTGGTGGGGGGGGCGGGGAGGAGGATATGTGGAGGGTTGTCACCGTGAGTCAAGTGCCTCAAAATGGGTGGGATTTTTAGGGTGATCTTTACTACCTCTATTAGTAAGCCACTGCCTTACTGTCTTAGGACAAGAATGCTTAGGAGTTATGGAATGTGACTGGTGATAGTATTTGGGTTTGGGTTTAAGGAAAAGCTAGGCCTCTGGTCTAACTCCTTGCTGTGGGGACAGAAAGGGGAGGGATTCCCAGAAAGCCTGGTGTTGGGTATATGAGCAGCACTAGAGTACTCCAGAGAAACAGAATGAACAGAATCTATGTATATGTGTGTGTATACTTATATATGTGTGCATATACATACATATACGTATGTATGTTTATATCTACAAATAGACTGATTTTAAGTTATTGGTTCACATGATTGTGGAGACTTGAAAAGCCCAAAATCTGCAGGATAGGTCAGCAGCCTGGAGACCCAGAAAAGAGGTGCAGTAGAAGTAAAAAGGCAGTTTGCAGGCTTAATGGCTGAATTCCCTCTTCTTCCAAGGGGGTCAGCCTTTTTCTATTAAGGCTTTTAATTGATTGGATGAGACCCATCAACATATAGGGGGGAGGTGTAATCCACTTTACTCAAAGTCCACTGATTAAATGTCAATCTCAACTACAAAATACCCTCACAGAAACATTAACAGTAATGTATGACCAAATGTCTGGGAACAATGGCCTAACCAAGTTGACACAAAATTAACCATTGCAAGTACACCCTTTATCAACTTGGCACCCAGACCCATCTCCTTTATACATTCTTAAATTCCTAATAAAGATAGTAACAAGGTTCTACTTAGACCTAACATGGTGCAACCATCCTGTGTACAACCAAAAACACAATAACCCTTTGCCTGGTAGAAGATGCACAGTCCTTGAGTAATATTTACTCTTCTCCTTGACATCCTGAAACTTAAATACTATGATGTAAAGTTAAGAATACTTAAATACTATGATATAAATTCAGTATACTTTATATTATATGATAGGAGGATAAGAAAGGGAAGAAAACAGATATTTTATGCACACAAACTCACAACCATATTGATAACAAATGAAGGAAAAAATAGTCATGTCAATTACAATCTCTGTTTCTGTAACTGATCACATGGTCATAGCTGGTATTCATAATACTGCACAATTACACTTATATGAGGTATCTAAAATAGTCATATTCATAGAATCAGTGCAATGGTAGTTGCCAGGGCCTGAGGGGAGGGCAAAATGGAGAGTCACTAATCAATATGCATAAAGTTTCAAATAAGCAAGATTAATAAGTTCTAGAGATCTGACATATAACGTTGTACCTATAGTCTACAATAATGTATACTAAAAAATGTATTAAGAGAATAGATCTCATTTTAAGTGTTATCAAACTAGAATAAAATTTTAAAAAGTGATGCTCTTCAAATATAAAAACAGAACAAAAGTAAAAGGATGTATAAATATATATCATAAAAACAGAAGGCATAGGAAAGCTGGAATGGTTATTTAGATATTATAAAAATTATAATCATGTTGGAGATTTTAGCATCACTCTCTTAGAAAACTGAAATGTGCTTAACATCTTTCATCATTAGTTAATTGAAAATTAAAACCACAATGAGGTATCACTATATATCAAATGGCTAAAACTAACCAGCTGACAACATCAAATGTTAGCAAGAATATGGAACAACTGGGACCCTCACACATAGTGGGAGTATAAAATGGTACAAACACTTTGGAAAACAGTTAAGTGGTTTCTTATAAAGCTAGATATACACCTAACCTATTACCTAACACTTCCACTTTTAGGAATTATCCATGGGAAATGAAAGCATATTTGTATACAAAATTTTGAACATAAACATTTATGTAGCTATTTTCATAATAATAAAAGACTAAAAACGGGCCAGATATCCATCAACAGTTGAATGTATAAATAAAGTGTAGTTTATCAGTACAGTTAAATAATGCTAAATGACGAAAAGGAATGGATCATTGATACACGCAAAAATATGGATGAATCTCAAAAGAGGCTTCACTGAAAGTACTTGTATGTCTGATTCCATTTATTTGAAGTTCTAGAACAGGCAAAACTAATATGTGGTGAGAAAAAATAAGATCAGTGGTTGCCTATAGGAAATGAGGATGAGGCTAATTGGGAAGGGGACTGAAGGAACTTTTGATTTAGTAGTTCAAATCCTTAGTATTTACCCCAGGGAAATGAAAATTTATGTTTATACAAACCCTATGCATAAATGTTTATAGCAGTTTATTCAAAATTTCCAAAACCTGGAAACCAAAATGTCCTACAATATGGAAATGATTAAACAAAATGTGGTATATCCATATAATGGAATAATACTTGCCAATAAAACATAACTATTGATACATTCTAGATGAACAATCTAGATAAACTTCAAAAAACAATATGTTGAGTGATAGGAGTCAGTTTCAAAGGTGACATACTGGATGAATGTATTTATAAGATGTTCCAGGAAAGGCAGTTCTACAAAGATGGAGAACAGAGCAGTGGTTGTCAGGATTAGGTCTGAGGAAAGGGTTTGACTAATGCTGAGAGTTTACTCCAAAATACTGCTGCTTCAGCTTTCATTTGGTGTGGATAAGCAACATGCAACATGCAGGGGCCTTGAGCAGGCACTAGCCTACCCTCAAGTGCATGCCCTAGATGACAACCAGCTGAGTCACAAGTAGGTGTAAGCACCTGATATGACTTTCCCAATCACCCTGGTGTTAAACAGTCACTTCTGCCTCCCAGCTCCTCCCTCTGTGGATCCCTTAGATAGGACTCCCACAGACCTTACCAAAACATGACTCTTTTTTGTTTGTTTTGAATTGGTCAATCCAGCCTTGGCCCGGAAACCTCAGAAATATTTCACCCATGAACCTTAGTAAAGGCATATACTCCAGGTCCTGCTGCCCCCTCTCTGCATGTGCCGTGCCTTGACTTCCCCAGGTGGCCCTCCAAACATGCTGTGTACCTCTTCCAGGAGCTATGAGTAATACACCTGTTTCCCTTTCCCTTTTTTTTTTTTTTAAAGATTTTATTTATTCATTTGACAGAGAGAGAGAGAGACAGCGAGAGAGGGAACACAAGCAGGGGGAGTGGGAGAGGGAGAAGCAGGCTTCCCGCTGAGCAGGGAGCCCGATGTGGAGCTCGATCCCAGGACCCTGGAATCATGACCCGAGCCGAAGGCAGACGCCCAACGACCGAGCCACCCAGGCGCCCCTCCCTTTCCCTTTCAATCTTTGTTGAACCTTGGTTCACCATCGGACACCCTTACCCGAGGCTCTTCTTAACAAGTGTTTTTAACAAAAGTGACAACAACTAAAAAGGGGCAGGAGAACTATACCAGAGACTTTTCTGGGTTGATGGAGCTGTTCCAAGTCCTGAATGTGGTGGTGGATACACATAACTATACAAGTGTTAAATTCATAGAACTGGGCTCCAAAAAGGTTGATTTTATTGTATAACATAAAAAATAAAATAAAAAACATAAAAGAAATAATAGTTTCATGGACTGCATACAGTACCAACCCTGTCTTATTAAATTCTTATTTTAGCACAACTATATTTTTATAATTTTAAAATGTATTTTTATATATTATGGATATACACATATGTATGCATATAAAATTTTATGTATTTAATTTCTCTTTAACTCTGCTAATCACTATCTAAAATGGAGGACAGATGTTTTGCTCTCATTATAAAAATGAAGAAGTTAAAGTTACAGTAAAACACCAGTACCCTAGCAGGAAAGCAGTAGCCATAAAATTTCATACTAAAAATTCGAACTACATAAGGCATAAAGAAATAACACTAAAAAATGTAGGTCTCACACTCACCCATTACTCTGGCTTTCAGACCTTATGGCCTAGTGCAAGGTACATATGCAAATTATAGTTTTGGGAGGCGGGGAGGCAGGAGGGGTGGGGGGAAGCCTTTCAGTGGCAAAGTTCATATGCAAGAGAGCTGAGGCCAGAGACCTCGCGGGGCGCCCGTTGTCTATGGAAATCGTGGGTCCTGGG
>NW_022590561.1:11126-12329 GCF_004348235.1 Phoca vitulina | reverse complement strand
GTATTAACATTATGATTATTGATTTGAAGAAAGGAAGACACAACTGTGTTTCGACAGTTTTTCCAAACTGTTTATGTGTTTGTGTCAGGAAGCAGTTTGCAGAGCATGGAGCTGAAAACCCTTGAGTAGAGACCAGCACTCAACAAAACTTTTGTCCTGGATCATGAGCTCCATGATTCCTGAGTTCCCCTCGTTGACTGAACACTCCCTGATGGTCTCAGTGCACCTGTTGGTGTCACAGACCCCTGCAGAGATACAGAGACTCCTTTTCTCCCTTCCCCATTTATGCAACATGCAAGAAGAGACTCTCCCATCATGAGCACTACAGACCCCCTTTTCAGAGGATGTCTCCTCCTACTCATTGTCCATCTTTCACCCTTCGGTATGCTCCTTGTCTTTAAAAACTCAGCTATAAATTTCTGTATTCAGAGGTGAGCAGGAATCTTGCATTAAGACATTCTTATCAGTCTCCAAGTTTCAAAAGATCTTATTTAATAACAGAGGGGAGAAAATGAAAAATTTCTGGACTTACAAATTCCACAGGCAGGAAACAGGCTGATAAAATGCTCATCTTCAAACATGTGTCAGCTTCTAACAAAAAGGAAGGGTTGGAGGGGGCGGAGCAAGATGGCGGAGGAGTAGGAGACCTGGATTTCGTCTCCTCTCAGGAATTCAGCTGGATAGGGATCAAACCATTCTGAACACCTACAAACTCAACAGGAGATCAAAGAAAAGAAGAGCAACAACTCTCTGAACAGAAAAGCGACCACTTTTTGGAAGGTAGGACGTGCGGAGAAGTGAATCCCAGGCGATATTCGGGAGGATAGACGGCGGGGGAGGGGCCTCCGTCGGCCGCTTCTGGCAAGTGATAGAGCCGCGGGGCACAGAATCGGAACTTTTAGAAGTCTGCTCCGCTGAGGGACGTCACTCTGGTGGCGAAGTGGGGGGTGGGACCCTCGCGGGACAGTGTGGTCTCAGGACCCTCGGGGTCACAGAAAGACCGGGGGTGCCTGAGTGCGGCAGAGCTCCCAGGTACCAGAGCAGGGAAGCCGGCTGCAGAGACGGAGCCCAGGCGCGGGCTCTCAGCTCGGGGTTGCTATAAACCGTGATCCGCGGCACAGTCGGGCCACTGCTCCTCCAGCAGGGACCCAACAAGCGGCAGATCCCGGGAGACTCACCTTCTTCCCCCGGGAGGAGAGGTGC
>NW_022590561.1:5062-11026 GCF_004348235.1 Phoca vitulina | reverse complement strand
GGGGGCGCACTGAGGAGCGGGACCCCGAGTTCTCGGCTCCTCCGGGGTGGAGACTGGGAGGCCGCCATTTTCACTCTCCGCCTCCAAAGCTGTACGGAGAGCTCGCAGGGAACAAAAGCTCCGGAGAGCAAACCCGAGCAGATTACTTAGCCCGGACCGGCAAGGGCGGGGCAATTTTGCCTCCGGCAGAGACATTTGGGAACCACGGCAACAGGCCCCTCCCCCAGAAGATCAGCGAGAACAGCCAGCCAAGACCAAGTTTACCGATCAATGAGAACGGCAGAACTCCAGCGCTAGGGGAATACTGCACATAGAATCCATGGCTTTTTTACCATGATTCTTTAGTCTTTCAAAGTTAATTATTTTTTTTAACTGTCTTTTTTTCTTTTTTCCTTTTTTCTTTTTTTTTGAATTTTTCTTTTTCCCTTTTTCAACCAACATCTTATCAATCCCTTTTTTAAAAAAAACATTTTTATTTTTCATTTTTAAAGTCATATTCTATCCCTTCATAGTAGTTACCCGTATTTTTGGCGTATATATATAAGTTGTTCTCTCTTTAAAATCTTGAGATAGTTTCTTCTAACAGATCAAAATATACTCTAAATCTCTAGTGTATGGTTTTTTTCTACTCCCCTGCCTGATCACATTCTCTCCCTTTTTTCTTTCTTTTTTTTTTTTTTTAATCCTCTTCTTTCTTTTTTCAAACAACTTATCAAATCCTTTTTTAAAATTTTTTATAATTTCCATCTTTACAGTCATATTCCATCCCTTCATCATATCAACCCTTATTTTTGTACATATATAAGTTTTTCTTTCTTTAAAATTTTGGGAGGGACTTTCTTTTAACAGACCAAAATACACCCAAAATCTAGTGTGTGGCACTGATCTATAAACCAGCCTGATCATATTTGATCACATTCTGTTTTTGTTTTTTGTTTTTTTTGTTCTGCTTTTGTTTGTTTTTATCTTTATCTTTATCTTTTTCTTTTTTCTTTTTTTCTTTCTTTTTTCTCTCTTTCCCTTTCTTTTCCCACTGCCTCAGGTCTTTTCTGATTTCTTTAGAGTATATTTTCTGGGGACGTTGTTACCCTGCTAGCATTTTGTTCTCTCATTCATCTATTCTCCTCTGCACAAAATGACAAGACGGAAAAAATCACCTCAACAAAAAGAACAAGAGGTGGTACCAACTGCCAGGGACCTACTCAATATGGACATTAGTACGATGTCAGATCTAGAGTTCAGAATCATCACTTTAAAGATACTAGCTGGGCTTGAAAAAAGCATGGAAGTTATTAGAGAAACCCTTTCTGGAGAAGTAAAAGAACTAAAATCTAACCAAGTAGAAATCAAAAAGGCTATTAATGAGGTGTAATCAAATATGGGGGCACTAACTGCTAGGATAAATGAGGCAGAAGAGAGAGCAGTGAGATAGAAGACCAAGTGGTGGAAAATAAAGAAGCTGAGAAAAAGAGAGATAAACAACTACTGGATCACGAGGGCAGAATTCGAGAGATAAGCGATACCATAAGACGAAACAACATTAGAATAATTGGGATCCCAGAAGAAGAAGAAAGAGAGGGGCAGAAGGTATAATGGAGCAGATTATAGCAGAGAACTTCCCTAATTTGGGGAAGGAAACAGGCATCAAAATCCAGGAAGCACAGAGAACCCCTCTCAAAATCAATAAAAATAGGTCAACAGCCCAACATCTAATAGTAAAACTTACGAGTCTCAGAGACAAAGAGAAAATCCTGAAAGCAGCTCGGGAGAAGAGATCTGTAACCTACAAGGGTAGAAACATTAGATTGGCAACAGACCTATCCACAGAGACCTGGCAGGCCAGAAAGGACTGGCAGGACATATTCAGAGCACTAAATGAGAAAAATATGCAGCCAAGAATACTATATCCAGCTAGGCTGTCATTGAAAATTGAAGGAGAGATAAAAAGCTTCCAGGACAAACAAAAACTAAAGGAATTTGCAAACACGAAACCAGCCCTACAACAAATATTGAAAGGGGTCCTCTAAGCAAAGAGAGAGCCTAAAAGCAACATAGACCAGAAAGGAACACAAACAATATACAGTAACAGTCACTTTACAGGCAATACAATGGCACTGAACTCCTATCTTTCAATAGTTACCCTGAATGTAAATGGGCTAAATGCCCCAATCAAAAGACACAGGCTATCAGATTGGATTAAAAAACAAGACCCATCGATATGCTGTCTGCAAGAGACTCATTTTAGACCCAAAGACACCCCCAGATTGAAAGTGAGGGGGTGGAAAACCATTTACCATGCTAATGGACACCAAAAGAAAGCTGGGGTGGCAATCCTTATATCAGACAAATTAGATTTTAAACCAAAGACTGTAATAAGAGATGAGGAAGGACACTATATCATACTTAAAGGGTCTATCCAACAAGAAGATCTAACAATTGTAAATATCTATGCCCCTAACATGGGAGCAGCCAATTATATAAGGCAATTAATAACAAAAGCAAAGAAACACATCGACAACAATACAATAATAGTGGGGGACTTTAACACCCCCCTCACTGAAATGGACAGATCGTCTAAGCAAAAGATCAACAAGGAAATAAAGACTTTAAATGACACACTGGACCAAATGGACTTCACAGACATATTCAGAACATTCCATCCCAAAGCAACGGAATACACATTCTTCTCTAGTGCCCATGGAACATTCTCCAGAATAGATCACATCCTAGGTCATAAATCAGGTCTCAACCAGTACCAGAAGATTGGGATCATCCCCTGCCTATTTTCAGACCACAATGCTTTGAAACTAGAACTCAATCACAAGAGGAAAGTCGGAAAGAACTCAAATACATGGAGGCTAAAGAGCATCCTACTGAAGAATGAATGGGTCAACCAGGAAATTAAAGAAGAATTAAAAAAATTCATGGAAACCAATGAAAATGAAAACACAACTATTCAAAATCTTTGGGATACAGCAAAGGCAGTCCTAAGAGGAAAGTATATAGCAATACAAGCCTTTCTCCAGAAACAAGAAAGGTCTCAAGTACACAACCTAACCCTACACCTAAAGGAGCTGGAGGAAGAACAGCAAATAAAGCCTAAACCCAGCAGGAGAAGAGAAATCATAAAGATCAGAGCAGAAATCAATGAAATAGAAACCAAAAGAACAGTAGAACAGATCAACGAAACTAGGAGCTGGTTCTTTGAAAGAATTAACAAGATTGATAAGCCCCTGGCCAGACTTATCAAAAAGAAAAGAGAAATGACCCAAATCAACAAAATCATGAATGAAAGAGGAGAAATCACAACCAACACCAAAGAAATACAAACAATTATAAGAACATATTATGAGCAACTCTATGCCAGCAAATTAGATAACCTGGAAGTAATGGATGCATTCCTAGAGATGTATCAACTACCAAAACTGAACCAGGAAGAAATAGAAAACCTGAACAGACCTATAACCACTAGGGAAATTGAAGCAGTCATCAAAAATCTCCCAAAACACAAAAGCCCAGGGCCAGATGGCTTCCCAGGGGAATTCTACCAAACATTTCAAAAACAATTAATACCTATCCTTCTGAAAGTGTTCCAAAAAATAGAAATGGAAGGAAAACTTCCAAACTCATTTTATGAGGCCAGCATTACCTTGATCCCAAAACCAGACAAAGACCCCATCCAAAAGGAGAATTACAGACCAATATCCCTGATGAACATGGACGCAAAAATTCTCACCAAAATACTAGCCAATAGGATCCAACAGTACATTAAAAGGATTATTCACCACGACCAAGTGGGATTTATCCCTGGGCTGCAAGGTTGGTTCAACATCCGCAAATCAATCAACGTGATACAATACATTAACGAAAGAAAGAACAAGAATCATATGATCCTCTCAATAGATGCAGAAAAAGCATTTGACAAAGGACAGCATCCTTTCTTGATCAAAACTCTTCAGAGTATAGGGATAGAGGGTACATACCTCAATATCATAAAAGCCATCTATGAAAAACCTACAGCGAATATCATTCTCAATGGGGAAAAACTGAGAGCTTTCCCCCTAAGGTCAGGAACGCGGCAAGGATGTCCACTATCACCACTGCTATTCAACATAGTATTGGAAGTCCTAGCCACAGCAATCAGACAACAAAAAGAAATCAAAGGCATCCAAATCGGCAAAGAAGAAGTCAAACTCTCACTCTTTGCAGATGATATGATACTTTATGTGGAAAATCCCAAAGACTCCACCCCAAAACTGCTAGAACTCAAAAGGAATTCAGTAAAGTGGCAGGATATAAAATCAATGCACAGAAATCAGTGGCATTACTATACACCAACAACAAGTCAGAAGAAAGAGAAATTAAGGAGTCGATCCCATTTACAATTGCACCCAAAACCATAAGATACCTAGGAATAAATCTAACCAAAGAGGCAAAGGATCTGTACTCAGAAAACTATAAAATACTCATGAAAGAAATTGAGGAAGACACAAAGAAATGGAAAAACGTTCCATGCTCATGGAATGGAAGAAGAAATATTGTGAAGATGTCAATGCTACCTAGAGCAATCTACACATTCAATGCAATCCCCATCAAAATACCACCCACTTTCTTCAAAGAAATGGAACAAATAATCCTAAAATTTGTATGGAACCAGAAAAGACCCCGCATAGCCAGAGGAATGTTGAAAAAGAAAAGCAAAGCTGGCGGCATCACAATTCCAGACTTCCAGCTCTACTACAAAGCTGTCATCATCAAGACAGTATGGTACTGGCACAAAAACAGACACATAGATCAATGGAACAGAATAGAGAGCCCAGAAATGGACCCTCAACTATATGGTCAACTAATCTTTGACAAAGCAGGAAAGAATGTCCAATGGAAAAAAGACAGTCTCTTCAACAAATGGTGTTGGGAAAATTGGACAGCCACATGCAGAAGAATGAAACTGGACCATTTCCTTACACCACACACAAAAATAGACTCCAAATGGTTGAAAGACCTCAATGTGAGACAGGAGTCCATCAAAATCCTAAAGGAGAACACAGGCAGCAACCTCTTCGACCTCAGCCGCAGCAACTTCTTCCTAGAAACATCGCCAAAGGCAAGGGAAGCAAGGGCAAAAATGAACTATTGGGAATTCACCCAGATAAAAATCTTTTGCAAAGCAAAGTAAACAGTCAACAAAACCAAAAGACAACTGACAAAATGGGAGAAGATATTTGCAAATGACATATCAGATAAAGGGCTAGTATCCAAAATCTATAAAGAACTCATCAAACTCAACACCAAAAGAACAAAGAATCCAATCAAGAAATGGGCAGAAGACATGAACAGACATTTCTCCAAAGAAGACATCCAAATGGCCAACAGACACATGAAAAAGTGTTCAATATCGCTCGGCATCAGGGAAATCCAAATCAAAACCTCAATGAGATACCACCTCACACCAGTCAGAATGGCTAAAATTAACAAGTCAGGAAATGACAGATGTTGGCGGGGATGCGGAGAAAGGGGAACCCTCCTACACTGTTGGTGGGAATGCAAGCTGGTGCAGCCACTCTGGAAAACAGTATGGAGGTTCCTCAAAAAGTTGAAAATAGAGCTACCATATGATCCAGCAATTGCACTACTGGGTATTTACCCCAAAGATACAAAAGTAGGGACCCGAAAGGCTACGTGCACCCCGATGTTTATAGCAGCAATGTCCACAATAGCCAAACTGTGGAAAGAGCCAAGATGTCCATCAACAGATGAATGGATAAAGAAGATGTGGTATATATATACAATGGAATATTATGCAGCCATCAAAAGGAATAAGATCTTGCCATTTGCAACGACGTGGATGGAACTGGAGGGTATTATGCTGAGCGAAATAAGTCAAACAGAGAAAGACATGTATCATATGACCTCACTGATATGAGGAATTCTTAATCTCAGGAAACAAACTGAGGGTTGCTGGAG